>NC_091290.1:21704530-22004530 GCF_032444005.1 Ranitomeya imitator
CTCTCTATCTATTCAATGTCAGACCGAGACTACAGAACATGGAGTTTACAGTAAGGTGCGGCAGACAATAATGGACCCAGTACTTCTCGAGAGCCAAGTCTAACGGAGAAAACTGAACAAATGACTTGATAGAGAGATGAGATTAATTGTTAATTGGAAAATATCTATTTACATATTGATGGATATGAGAGAGAGAAATAATTAAAAGGTAAATAATGGATACCTTAAATGTGTAAATAATTGAGAGGGGTAGATATGGTAGGGAACTAAGTAGATAATCTATGATAATAACGTTTATTTCTATAGCGCCCACATATTCTGCAGCAGTGTAGAATTCAGAGGTGACTTGTACAAACGAGATAAGACATTACACAGTGATACATAGTTCATCACATAGCAAGAGGAGTATGTGCCCAGCTCACAGGCTTACAGTCTGAGGAAGGTAAAAATAAACTGCTCGACATGTATGGTCCAGCGATTATTATTATTCAAATAACGCGGCATGAAGCGGTCAACAGCCAGTATGTGCTCAAGTACAGATACAAAATTCTATTGAATGAGTGAGATGATAGACCAGTCTAAAAGATGTAGATACTGCCAATTAACCAGATTTTCTGGGGTAGCGCATTCTAGGAAACTGGTGCAGCACGAGAGAAGTCCTGGAGATGTGAGCAGGAGGTTTGGATTATAGTCTAAGGTCATTAGTAGAACGGAGAGAACAGGGAGAGTGATGGACAGAGATGAGGGAGGAGATGTAGGGCGGCGCAGAACTGTGGAGAGCTTTGTGGGATAGGTCATGTTCACACATTCAGTATTTGACATCAGTATTTGTAGCCAAAATCAGGAGTGGAACAATCAGAGGAAAAGTGTAATAGAAACAAGTCACCACTTCTGTATTTTTCACCCACTCCTGTTTTGGGCTTACAAATACTGATGTAAAATACTGACCAAATAGTGATCTTGTGAACGTGGCCTAAAAGTTATAAACTTATCTATAGAGGGATATGAGATAAATTGATACATAGATAATAAATGGATAAGATAGTTACGTCTTTACCCATAGATATTAATTGAAAAAAGATAACAGTTGGATATATAAATAGATGATAGATAATTATCGAACTAAGATATATTAGATTGATATGAGAACAAAGATGAATGGATATGACAGATATTAAGTAACTAGAGAGATTATAAATGGATATGTGACACCCCAGGAGTTCAGGTGCCACAGTGATATTGCCTTCCTCTCAGGGAGGGTGATGCCATGCCTGGAAGCAACAAGGATCCCTTTGACAGGTAACACAGACATGCAACATGTTCTGACTGCAGCCCAGAAGGGGGAGCTCTGAACCCAGTTTCAGGGGAGCTTCCCTATATATGTTCTGGCTTGGAGGAGGAGTTAGTTGAGTCTAGAGAAGAACTGGAGCCGTGCAGACATGAGGGTCGGCAGCTCCTGACAGTTCATTCTGTAGGAAAGTGTGATGGGAGAAGGAGCACACGAGACGTGAGGAGCTGGAGGGGAGCTGTGACTGAGCTCCCTCCACGCTGAAGTGCAGGAACCGGACCCCGGGAGTCCAGGGCTGTGTGGGACTATATGCCCCACAGCAGAAACCAAAGGGCAGGGGATTTCAAGTCGCCTATCCACAACTACACCCGAAGGCACAGCAGCATATAGAGCACAGAGTCGCTGCAAGTAGGGACACCAGTAAAAAGGATCGAGTTGCCTGCCATGCGGGTACTGTCCTACATATAGGACAGAGAGAGAGGACCTTGTGTGAAGCCTCAGGCAGCAAGGGACGCACACTACAGCGCAGTAAGGAAGGCTTCCAACCCGACCTGGCTAAGGGGGATTCCAAGTCGCTTCCAGGCTGCCCGGATTTCACCATCACCTGTTACCGGTACCCTGGACTGTGCATGCATACTACCAGTAAAAGGTAAAGAGACTGCAAACTTGTGCCCTCCACTTCTTTCTGACACTACACCATCTATCATCTTTGCCACTACACCAGGAGCCCCGGGGACTAAGCTTCACCTCTGGGAAGTCATACCATCCCTGCTGCCACAACCTCATCCCCAGTGGACCCCTTTAAGCAGCGTCTGTCATCCCTGACCGCAGGGTGGCGTCACGAACAATCTTTATTTTGTTTCAAAACAACCCCTTGAAAGACCTTCCCTTTAACTTGGACGTCCAAGGCCACGGAGCGGGTCACCGTCACTGTGACTACCCCTTTAACGACCACCAGATCCGGCCCAAGTACCCCACAGCCCTAGCGGGCACTCCAGATACATTAATAATAGATGGACAAATGGTCGTGGCCAAAAGTTTTAAGACCGACACAAATTTTAGTTTTCAGTTTGCTGCTTCAGTGTACTACTGTAACACGTGACTAAAAGATCTAAAAACGCTAAAGTACAATATCAGCATTTTATACATTTTTTTCACTTTTAAAGAGGTTGTTCACTACTAGGACAATCCTTTCTTAAAATAAATGTTCGGCCCCAATAAAATAAAGCTTATACTCGCCTTCCATGCTGGAGCCTAAAAACGTTTGCAAAACGCTTCCGCAGCATTTGTGCAACGTGGGCACATAGCCTTACTGTTGGCAGACACAGGACTCGTGGTAGTGCTTACCTTTTCTTCTCCAGATAATCATTCTTCCAGATTTCCCGAATAGTCTGAAGGCGGCTTTATCAGGGAAAATAACTTTACAGAAGTAAACTGCAGTTCAATCCCTGCACTTCCTGCTGAATGTTAGTCTGAGCTTGATATTTTTTGTTGGAGATTAGTGGCTTCTTTGCTGCTCTTCTTGACGCCAGGCAGCCTTTAAAAGCCTTTGCTGCACTTTACCTGCATTTATACTGATACCTGCCTGCTGCCATTTTTGAGCAAGCTCTGCACCGATCCCACAGCTGAATCCTCTCTAAGGCTATGTTCACATATTGCATTTTTTACAGCTTTTTATGCCAATTTTAAGCTGTGTTTAAGCTGCTTATAAAAAGCAGGTTTTGCTTACTTTCGCTGCGTTTTTTGCTTAGTTTTTGGTGCGTTTTTTTGTCAAGGTACATTTGTCACTTGTGTATGATGATAAAGCTTAGTGCATAAAAAAAAAAAATTCTGATTCATCTTTTTGGCACCAAAAATGTAGCATAACCTGATACCATCATTTTTTGCATTACCCATTGCTTTGAATGGTTGAAAAATGCTGCAAAAACACTGAAAAAAAATGCTGAAAAAAGTGACGTGTTGCATATAGGAAAAATGCAGCTCTTAGACAAAACCTTCAGAACAAAAAAAAAAACAAGCTGTGTGCATGAGATTTCTGAAATATCATAGACTTTGCTGATACTGTGAAACACAGCTGCAAATATGCATAAAAAAAAGCTGAAAAAAATGCAACGTGTGAACATAACCTAACTGAAGGTGTGTATAAAGGATGGCATCTAAATGTCCTTCAAGAGGAACTTCTCCCAAAAATCCAGGAACAAGTTGGTGAAGATCAATTCTTTTTCCAGCATGATGGAGACGGTGACACAAGGCAAAAGGTAAAATAAGTGAACAAAACATTTACATTTTGGGTTCACGGCCAGGAAACTCCCCAGATCGCAATCACATCGATATCCTGTGATCATATCTCAAAGAGCAGGATGACAAAAACCACAAAAATGGTGACAAACTCCAAGCACCGATTAGACAACGGGTCATCAGCCAGTACTTGGCCCATAAGTCGATATCCAAATTCCAGGGAGCGAAGGACAGAAATCTTGAAAAATAAAGGTCAACACTGTAAAGATTGAGTCTTTACATCAACTCAATATATGTGTCAATAAAAGTGTAAAAAAATGTTAATTGTACTTTAGTAACCATAGAAACATCCGACTAAAAGATGTAAAATCTCATCAATTATTATCTATTATGATATAATTATCTGATTTATATATGTAAATAGATAAGATTCATATGATTGATAAGATTCTTGGGTCTGGTGTCTCATCTTCCTCATGACAATACTCCGTAGATTCTCTATGGGGTTAAGGTCAGGAGAGTTTGCTGCCAATCAAGTACAGTGATACTGTTGTTTGTAAACCAGGTATTGGTACTTTTGGTAGAGTGGACAGGGGCCAAGTCCTGCTGAAGAATGACATTCTATAAGGTATTGTAAAGCGGAAGATGAGAGACACCAGACCCGACAATGCAGACAAGTTGAAGGCTGCTATCAAAGCAACCTGGGCTTCCATAACCCCTCAGCAGTGCCGCAGGCTGATTGCCTCCATGCCACGCCACATTGATGCAGTAATTGATGCCAAAGGAGCCCCGACCAACTATTGAGTGCATTTACTGAACATACATTTCAGTAGGCCGACATTTCGGATTTTAAAATCATTTTTCAAGCTGATGTTGTAAAGTATTCTAATTTACTGAGATTATGACGATTGAGTTTTCATTGGCTGTAAGCCATAATCATCAACATTAACAGAAATAAACACTTGAAATAGATCACTCTGTTTGCAAATGACTCTATAGAATATAGGAGTTTCACTTATTGTATTGAAGAACTGAAATAAATTCACTTTTTGATGATATTCTAATTTTGTGAGATGCACCTGTAGATGATAGATGATCGATGATAGATAATAAATGATAGATAATATATGATAGATAGATGATATATAGATGATCGATAATAGATGAAAGATAGATGATAGATAATATATGATAGATGATATATAGATAATAGATGAAAGATAATAGATGATGGACAATAGATAATAGATTATATATAGATGATAGATAATAGATGATTGATAGATGAAAGATAATAGATGATAGATGATATATAGATGATAGATAGATAATAGATGATAGAAAGATAATAGATAGAGATAGATAGAAAATAGATGATAGATGATGGACAATAGATAATAGATGGATAGTTGATAGATAATGATATATAGATAATAGATGATAGATGAAAGATAGATGATAGATAGATAATAGATGATAGATGATATATAGATGATAGATAGATAATAGATGATAGATAATGATATATAGATAATAGATGATAGATAATAGATGATAGATGAAAGATACTAGATATATTGATGATATATAGATGATAGATAGATAATAGATGACAGATAGATGATATCTAGTAGATAGATCGGGTTGTCCATAATTCACATTAAATAACATAATCTGCTATCATCCTTCTTTGCCATTGATTAAAAAAAACAAACCCAGAATCCCTCCTCTTATCTAATTCTTCAGTGTTCTTCCACAGTGAGCGTCCTGGTAAATGATCATACCTACATTTTCTGGACATCCCCCTCTCCGGGCTGCGCCACACACATGCACAGCGCTGGACGCCGCACTTGCCGGGAATTGCTTCGCTTAATCTCTGCTATATCTTCAATATTTGCCGGTCGCTAACGTTGTATGTAGAGTCGGTGAAAAAGGGATAATGGGAAAAGGGCTCATTGAGGGTAATTTTCTGCTATTAACTTAATTTGTGCTGTCGCAGAGGCGGTGCGGCGTGTGCGGTCAGAGCCTCCATCAAAATATATTACCCTGACAAAAGCGCCACCATTAAGCCCCAGCTAAGCGATACTTATACCATTTAGCTGACCAATTGTCCTGTGTATTGCATCTCTGACCCCGCTTACCTTCCCTCCTGGTGCCTTCAGTTGGCTCCTCGTGTGATTTATTTGTATAGTAATAATTCTATATTATATTTAAAGGGACTGATTGGTTTGGAAAACCCATTGTTGGGACTCTGCGTCATCAAGCATTATTTTGATCATACTGGGAAATGTGTAATCCTCTATTTCCTCTGTGGGGGGCGCTCACTTATTATGGCAGCGTGCAGTGACCTCCCAGCATAGGGCTATGGACATACAGTAGATAATTATTTAATTTTATTATTTTTTATAAACAAGGTTTTATATTAAAAGGTTCATCTAGTCTTGTGCATTTTGCTCATTGCCTAGGAAATCAGCCACCTCTGATACACTGCAGAGGTGGACAGTAACCTAGGCAATGAGCAGCAAAGTATACAATAAAAAAAAATCTTTCCATTCTTGAGAGCGGAGAGGATTTTTAATAAAAAGTAAATTGCAAAGTTGATTCTTTTTACAAGAACTTTTACTCATTTAAGAAGACGACCCCTTTGAATTTATTGTTGTTTTTTATTATTATTATTATTATTATTATTATTATATTATATTAATATTACTACTACTGTGTATCATTTTGAGCTGGAGAAAAAAAATCCCCAAATTTCTCAAATTCCCTTTACTATAACATTTCCCAGACTACAATTTAATATCTGACATTTGCATCCAACCATGAGCGGAAGATCGCCAGTGTGGATATTTTTTCTTGCCGCACAACTATTCTCAATTTTTTTAATAAAATATTAAAAAAAAAGAAAAAACACTAGTTAAAGCTGAATTAATATCACTTTAGCTTATTCCTAGATGTTCTTATAATTACAAAGGACTGACAGAACAAACACAGCCATTTATTAATTAGTAGTGACTGTGAAGCATATTGGTAGGGGGTGAACATTGCCTCGACGCCTCCCCTCCCCCCACACATGGAGAAATCAATAGGGAACAAAAGCAGGAGAATAAGCTCTCCGCCGCCGCGCAGCCTTGATCTGAAGTACGGGGCGAGTTCCTCACTACATCCAAGGACCTTTGTGGGCGCTTTGTGTTGTCGTTCCGCCTGTCATTCAGCCTTGACATTTTTTTGTTCCTCACAATAATTCCATTATCGGTTCCATTCTCTCTGCATCTGATGCACCTGTGCCGAAAGCCAAGGCTATGGAATGAAAACATCAAATATGAGACGCACGATCAGGAATTTCTATGACTAATAGAAAAGATGTAACTTTTAAAAGACCGAGAATATGATAATGAAGACTCTCGGCCACCGCAGAGAAGTCTACTTAATATGTGTAGAAAAGTTGGTGCAAATCGACTCTCTCATCCCAGTCCATCGGCCGTGAAAGTGGTCTGTAGCCACCGGCCGGGAGTGGGAGTGCCTACCACCGCCTCTTACCAAACGGCATACTCTTCTTTTAATTTGACAGCCTGGTATGATGTCACAACACAGCGATGACATCACGCCACATTGGCCAATCGAAAGAAGAGCCGCGGATGCCAGCAGGTAAGAGGCAGTATTCCCACTCCTGGCCACTTTCGTGGCCGATGGACTGGGCTATGCATCAACTCTAATAGATATTGTAGCTCTGATCTCCTGCGTGGGCCATCAAGTTACAGTGGCACGGATATGGTTGCTTTCTTTACACACCTTTGATTTACTACTGATTTTTCGATATGGCCAAGGATGGTACTTGTTATTTATTTTTCTTTTCTACTGGCTTGTTTTTAAGTTTTGTGGCAATGGCCGATTAAGTGGGGGGGCAGCCATATTGGTTGTCACCTTCTTAATGACTATCTGTAACTTGTAGCATATACTTTCATTAACAACGCATCAATTTTATCATTCGTTACCAAGAAACTGATCATGGTCAGTGGTGAACATGAGTGATCACATTACCACTTGGGTTTATCTTACATGAACATCATTACCAACCATGATCAGATCACCACTTATGGTTCTTCACCATGACCACTTATGTTCACCATCCGTGAACGTCATCACAACCCATGGTTGCATCACCATTCAAGAACAACATAAACGTCCAAACTCACCATCGACATTCATGTTCACCTGGCAACACTGGAGTGATGATAGTCTGCATGGGTACTGGTGATCATGGATGGTGATGGTGATCACAGATGGTGACCATAGATAGTAATTGTGATTTTTGGTGGTTACGGTGTTAATTGATGGCGATTCATGAGTGATCCTGGATGTTAACCATGGGCAGTGATGTAAGCATGGGTTGTGATGGTGTTTATAGGTGATAAACATGAGTGGTCATGATGAACCTTCTTGATGATGATGGTACTTATCAGATCACAGGTGGTAATTGTGTTCATGGATGTTGAGGATGGGTGGTGATGAGGTTATGGATTGTGATGGTGATCATGAATGGTGAACATGTGTGGTTGTGATGAAATTATGGATTATGATGTGATCATGAATGGTAAACGTGTGGTTGTGATGAGATTATGGATTGTGATAGTGATCATGAATGGTGAACATGTGTGAGTATGATCATAAATGGTGGCTATGAATGAGAACATTTCTGGTAATCATGAGTGATGAGCTGATCATGGATGCTAAACACTGTTATTAATCATGGTCGGTTATATGACTATGGATGATGATGGGTCCTGAATGTATGGTTAACATGAATGGTTTTATTGTTCATGGATGGTGTGTGAGAAGTTAGCGCCATTATTTTGTTGTATTAGCTAGTCTTGCAGATTTTTTTTGATTGATGGATGTGTTCACTATCTCCCTTGTAATCATAGAGGTCCCGTTTCTTTCCTGATCATCCATTATAGTTAGGCCTCATATAGTCAGTGTTAGTGCTTGAGGAAAGCAAAATTTAGGCTGGACCTACACGGCAACATGTGTGATACGACGGTAACTCTCAGAAAAGTCCCACAACAACAAAATGTGTGCGACTTGCTATATTTTAGAGCTCCAATTTTACTGAAAATAAAACAGGGAGGTTGCGTTCAAGTCCCGCATGAGTCGCCTGTCGGGGCAACTTACATTGAAGTCTATAGACGCTGCAACCAGCGAAAAAAAATTCAAGACATTTGGAAACATTTGCAACTCTATGGTGCAGTCACAGGTCGCAACACAACACCATAGAAACTCCTTACATCCATTAATGAAATGTTTCGAGTGGCCGTTTAGCCCCAAGCCCAACTTGTAAGTGGAATGCCCGCCAGGGCCGTGGGGTACTCGGTACCGGGTTCGGTACTCAAAGGGGATGTCACGGTGGCTGCAACTCGGGCCATAGCCCTGGGTGCCCAATTAAAGGGAAAGTCTTTTAGGGATTTGTAATGTCCATTGTTTGTGACGCCACCTGTGATATTCAGTCAGTGGGACCGACGCTGCTTAAAGGGGTCCTCTGGGGTGATGGTATAGCAGCTAGATGGTATAACTTACCACAGGTGAAGTATGTCCCTAGGGCTCCCACGATGTGTGGCAAAGGTGGTGTATGCCGACGAATAATTGGAGGACACAGAGTTTGCAGTCTTTTACCTGGTTTACTGATGGTAGCAGTCCTCAGTCCAGGTGTAGGGTAGCTGTAGTCCGGCTGGCTTGGAGGCAATAAGGGATCCCACTTCAGGTGAGGTCCGTAAGCCTTTCCTACTTGCGCCAGATGGCGAGGTCCCTGCGGCTTAAAGCTTGCTGACAGGGTCCCCTCTCTCCTGTCCTAAGACAGATGTCTGTACTATAGGATCTCTTCGATGACCCGGCTCTTAGGGTATGAGCACACGCTGCGGATTACTCTGCAGATTTTTCCAGACTGATTTTTGTAAAGCCGCAGGTAATCCGCACTGCGGATTTCATGTAGAATTTCTGCAGTTTTTTTTGCGGATCTCACATGCAGTTTTACACCTGCGGATTCCTATTATGGAAAAGGTGTAAACCACTGCGGAATCCGCACAAAGAATTGACATGCTGCGGAATAAACAACGCTACGTTTCGGCGCGTTTTTTTCCTCAGCATAGCACTGTGGATTTTGTTTTCCATAAGTTTACATGGTACTGTAAACGCATGGAAAACTGCTGCAAATCTGCAGCAAAATCCACAGAGTGTGCACATACCCTTTGGGTTACTGCTTCACCCCAGACTTGTTACAGGCAATTGACATATAGTGCTTTGCCCTCTGGTTCTGTTGCGCGTCCTGGAGAACAACACGACCTCAGGCTCCCGGTACCCGGCTTCTGCGCTCTGGCTCTGAGGGTGTCCTTCCACTGTTCCCCTCCTGAGCCCTTTCCTCCACTGTGCTTCTTCCCTCTAAGCTCCTCCACAATTTAACTCTCCTTCTGCTTCTCTTTCCAGGGGTAGCAGCTCCCTCGTGGCTGCTCGGCCCCCCATGTCTGCTCCAGACATCCTTCTACTCTCCTCTCCTCTCTCAGACTGGCTGATTCCTCCTCCAGACCAGGATACATATAGCTAAGGGACTCTCCCCTGAATCCGGGTTCAGAGCTCCCCCTCCTGGCCTAGATTCAGATGTGTTGAATGTAAGTGCCTTACCTGATAGATAGGACCCCTTTGCCTCCAAGCGTGACATCACCCTCCCCGAAGGGAAGGCAACATCACTGCAGTAACCGGCTACCTGGGGTGCTGCATAAGTCTTGTTAGCTTCTGTATGACCGTCCGACAATACACCACCCATCAAGTCCTGGCAACTCCAAAAACAAGGAATTTTCCTGCACATTTTAATATAATCTTCACCATTAAATGAAGGATATCAAGAAAAGACAATCATTATTCTATTTCTTTTTGTAACAAAAAGATAAATATAGCATTTTATTAACACTTTTTGCACCAACAAAAGTGACACTGTCCAACTTTATCATTAACACAGCGAAAGCCTTGGTCACATTACACAGCACTTTTAGGCACAAAAGCAAACAAAAAAAAATAGGTTTCTTTTTTTTCTTTTTTTTTTTAAATATGTCAAGGCCTTGAATATTTTTGCATCTTATTTTTTTTAATTTATTTATTTTTAACCCTTGGAATAGTTCAAGGTCGATATTGCAAGTAGCAGGGCCTCCAATCACAAACACGGTACAACGGACGGAATAAAAAGGGCTCACACTAACACACATAGAAGCGCCGTCAGATGGTTGTAGAGATGAGCGTCGTCGTGATGAAGCGGCTCACGTGGCGAGGATGGATGCGTTACCGTTTGGTCTCAAGCACCAGCTCTAGGCAATTTTAAACAATTGGTTTTTCGTCATGTTATCGCTGAAATTATTGCTTGGTGTCAATTAAAAATGTTGCAAATAAATTGCTGTGAAACTATATTGTTAATAAAAAATATTTAGGTCTTAGTATAATTTGCATGGAAGGGGGGGGGATATAATAATGGCAGTGGGTGGTCTTGGTCCTCTTTTTACATACTCTTAACTAAACGCATCATTTGGTTGCAAGTATACAATTTCACAGCAGCGCCTCCACTGGTGAAATAAAGCATTACACGGTGTCCATTGAATTCAATCAGCTTTCTGCCTGATACACAGACGTACTTGGGTCCTCCAGAGAGAGAATAAGGACGACATCACACATCTTGTGTTCATAGTTCGGGTACGGACCGCTGATGGTCTCATGACCCAAACTCAACACCTTCATAGGCATTTATGATGCTGCTGAATTTGGGTCACGACGACATCTGCGGCCGGTCCAGATACTAAGATCTGAACTCGGGCCGTGAATACTGCACTTGGGCAACCGGCCTAAGTGTAAAATGTTCTTTTGGTAAATTGATGGAGGTTCTAAATTGAAACATAGTCCAAAACAATCATTTTCTAAAGCTGCGTTCACGTGTTGTAGCTGGCCATGGCTGCAACGTGCGAACGAGTCTTAGGCACCAGGGTTTCTGGGGAAACTCCGATACCTTGAAAATGTAAGCATGAAACGGGAGTGGTCTCGGAGAAATGTACTAGTGCCCCCGCTGCCTAGGTGGACTCAGAACATCATAAAAATATATCTGAAAATTATTTTATCTAAACCAGGCATGCCCCTGTAAGTCCCTAGAAACTCAGTCCAGACTGGCTGTGGATTTTAAACAATGGATCTGCATCATCAATTGTATAAAAAGAAAAAAGAAAAAAAAAGAAAAACAACAACCCCAAAATGTTACCTATACCCATCTAGAAGAAAAAAATATGGAAATATAAAGAATTTCAATAAAAATATAACAAATAACATTACACAATAGCCATAAATAGTATTCCATTATTAAATAAATATATAATTAGTCAATTTATCATAAATCAGAATCTTGGCAAATATTTCTAGAGTAATTTTTCTGTTGTAATATAGATCCCTAAAATTAGTTCTATTCATATATATGAGACATTATTGAACATATTGTCGTTCTTCCAGTCATAGACTTTTTTCAGTAAAGGGCAGCGCTGTTCATTTACTGGATCAGAGGTCCGTGTTGATATCATTAGATTTTATTAAAATTGGAGCCCTATTTAAATAATATATTAGGGGTTATCCATAGCAACCAATACGATTGTGAATGTTTTTTTATTATTATTATGTTTTGATTGATTATGGCTTTTTTAACAAGTATGGAAAAAATGAAAGTGAAACATTGATGAGACAGATGCGCTTTAGGGAGCAGTCAGACGGCAGTATAAATGGGACCGAGATGGGAAAGCAGTGCACGGACTGGCCGGCGGCTCTCCTGGCCCGAGCGTTACAGCTGCATAGAAATACATGAAGCAGTCACGCTCGGGTCGGCAGATCCGTCAGCCAGTCTGTGCACTGCGTTCCGTCCTCTGTCCGATTTATACGGCCGCCTGACTGCGCCCCTTAGACACAGATGTCTACAAAATGCGTGGATATATTAGTAGTATAATACCTATGATGGGCCCTTCTTTTGGTCGGACCGTAATTAGATATTTGATTTTAATATTAGGAGGTGAAGAGAAATGGAGGAAGAACAAATAGATCTTTCCTGACCCCAATAAGAACACTGGAAATGGATGTATATCATATAGAAGCTGGAGGAAAGTGGAGGTAAATCCGTGCTGCCAAAGGTATCGAAAGCAGTAGAAGACCGGAAAGATATAAATGTGTTTTTTATTTATCAACGCGTTTCGTATCACAGTTGTTTCTTCCTCAGGACAAACCACAAAGATGATAAAGTTTTGCCTTTTATCTTTGTGGTTTGTCCTGAGGAAGAAGCAGGTGTGCTTCAAAACACGTCGATAAATAATAACCGCATTTACATCTTTCCGGTCTTCTACTGCTTTCGATACCTTTAGCAGCGCGGATTTACAGCCATTTTCCTCCAGCTTCTTCTATATAATATACATTTCGTGGGTTTGCAGTAACCTAAATCTGTACAAGTTAACATAGGGGTTCTGACTTTCACAACCCCCTCAGCTGAGCATTTTCTTTGCCTCCGTTCCTCTTTTTACCCAGGATAAGACCCTATTGCGTTCTTAACAACTCTGCCCGTCTATCCATGGACAATCCATCACCTTTTTGAGATATATACTCCACCCTAAAAATAAGTTATGCCGTATATCAAACCCTATATAATATCTAGCTACGTATGTATAGAGGTAAAATTCCCTTATTTAATCCCAGTTTTATTATATCTTTACATAAATGGGTCACTAGTTAATTGGAATTATTATATCTACCCAGTAAGGAAGGTGCTGATATGTATCATATAGTTTATATGTCAAAAATACCTGTGTAGATAAATCTATAGGTGGAAAATATTCACACTTGTATTGCAGTGCAGATCTCGCCCTGATATCGTGTCTTATCTTATCAATCGTTTGATCGTTTTGACAAAAATGAAGAAGATATTAATACAAAATGGATCGATCGGCTGGTAACCCACAGATGGCATTGTATCCCGGTCATTCTCCTCTTCTAAACAATTAGTAAAACAATTTGAGTTTGTTCCAAAAACGTTTCCTGAGTCATTCAACTTTTGCAAATTCAAGATGAACTTGGTGGGTTTGTTCTTCGACGTCGGTTTGCAGGGAGATATGTATATATTTTGTAGGTTCCCATTGATCTCAAAGAGGCTCGATAGACCCTTGGCATTGGTTTGGCATCTTCCATGGGTCGACTGAAGGTGTTTATGGCTGGTTGTTCAATCTCGAAGCGCAAAGGACTTGGTCAAAGTTTCAGATGTGCTATGTCTAACTGTGCTTTGGATGACGCTAGTGGAGATACTTTATCTATAAGCTTAGTGGAAACATGATCCAGGAAAGTAAAAATCCAGATGGTTTCAAAGATGATGGTGAATTATCAGGCGACTCATACAAATAGTTACTCATCATCGTCACAGCATGATCTGCACTTGATGGATGTGTGTGCGCTATACATGATCCTGACCAACACTTTGTGCAAACACCACAATGAATTTTTAATCACAGACACTATGAAAAATAACTATCTACTGCAGGAATTGTTAAGAGGTGAAACTTCCATCATGATATGACTCTTGTCCTTCTTCTTGTACAAATTCTTCTCTCTTTTCCCAACCGTTGGGCCAGCCGCTGTTTACCTGCGTGGTGGCTCCATAGGACTTTGTGTTGCTGTAGTTGATGTAATTCTGGCTAATGTCCTCGGTTTCTTCGGCTAGTTCATCTTCATGGATGAAGCCACATTTCTCATCGCTGGTCTGCTCGGGGTCTGCCCATGGCTGTTTCTCACCAGAGGCAAAAATACCGTAGAATACAACTCCACCATAATGGACGAGAGCTGCTATCAGGAAGACGTACTGCCATTCTTCACGTGTCTGGGAGAGAAAGAAAATTGTCAAAAATGTTCAGCAGATATTTTTCTTGCATATCCCTTCTAAAACCTTGGTTGCTAAAAGTGGTTGCCCCCTTTCCTTTCCCTACACCTAATAGCAGCATATAGAATTGGTCCTCTGCTCTATTTTCATTGTAAACCATGTCACTAGGCATATCCCAGTATTAATGATAATTCACCCAGAAGAGAGAAGCATGTAGTCTGCTCATTGTTGGGAGCCACGTCACATATAAAGGAAAGGAAGCACTGAAAAAGAGTCCCACTGGCACAAAAGCAGAACTCAATGGTGAGCTCTCAGTATACTAAAGGATGCCACATCTTCAAAAGTATAGGATGCTTGGTGTAAAGTAGTGGAGGAAACCACATGTCTAATAGTGTAGGATCCAAGCTCACTATTAATTGAGGATGCCAGGTCTATAATAGCAGAGGATGCCAGGTCTATAATAGTGGAGGTTGCATGGACTCTAATAATTGAGGATGCATGGACTCCATGAGAAGAGACACCGCACCCTTCATCATTGGAGTATGCATGGTGTCTTGTAATTGAGGATGTAAGGTCTCCAATAGTAGAGGATGCATGACTTCCAATAGTAGAGAATACAAGGTCTCTTGTAATAGAGAATGCAAATTATCCCTTACTGGTGGATGCATGGTCTCCAATAGTGGAGGATGATTGAACTCCAATAATGAAGGATGCAAATTCTCCCTTACTGGAGGATGCAAAGTCTCCCATAATGCTGACTGCAGTGTCTCCCAACATATGGGCTGAAAGCGCTTGTAGTCTGATCTGTTGCACATTGTATTCATCATTCACTCTTTAGTTTGCCGGTGTATTTTACTGTCTGCACTTTAACGTTTAATAACTTTAACTTTGGATGTTCTCTGATCATCATGGACAAACGACTGCAAAATTAGAACATTTGTCCTAAATATTAGAGAACAATTACCATCCTCCTCACCACTGAACTCTGAAAATGATCTTCCTTTGATTCTATGTTCAATCCACTGGATGTGTATGGATTCTCAAACTAAGAGATCTGAAAAGGTCAATCATGGGTCTCATTATGTGTCCACGCATCCTGAGCTGATGCACATCAAACCCGATATTGGGGAATGTCATAGCAATAATTCTAAAAACATCCATCACAACCAAATGTTTCTCCGAACAAGGAGAGCTTGTTTAGGATCCTGATGTCACCTATAGCTGTAGCTTGGCTTATGTTCATGTGGAGTGAAGAGTTTGGATGCCTTAGTCTTCTATCTAAATGCCATGACTAAGGCTGTGTACGTTGCTGCTGCCCACCTTGGCACCCAACACCATAACCACATGCCCAACAAACTCTTGAGTTACTCTCTTGTCATAGCCATGAAAAATGCTGGCCAATAACGGGGAACGCATATGTATTGGGTGACAGAGACCTGACATCTACAGGTCTGGAATTGAAGAGAAAAACACACTAATTATGGGAAATCTCTATATTCTAGACGTTCTCATTGATGCCGCGGTTCAGCCCCGTGCTCCTCATACCATTCATTGTTCTGCAGATGACAGTTACGTAAGTCCTAATAAGCATTGGCTGCTGATCCGTGTTTCTCTGCTCTCAGCATGATTTCTCTTCAGTTAATTAAAACCTTATGACTCCCCTGGTCACTCGAGGATCCGGGGCTCGCATTCGAGCTTCTATTTATAGCTGACGTGCCTGGAGGCTTAGACTAAGGTCTTTCTCTCTGAACCTTTCCAAAGAACACAGAAACAGCCATAAAATCAAGAAATGTTTAATAGGAACGTACTTTGTTCTTAGTCATGGCTCCGACGATCAGAGGACACACCATTCCAGACAGGGTGCCAACGCCGTTAGAAATTCCCATCAGAATACTGGCGTAGCGGGGAGCGATGTCAAGGTGATTGACATTGAAACCTATCAACAAGGCACAAAAACAACCAATGACATGGAGAATACAAAAAAATATAACCACTGCAATAAGATTCTGCAACTATTTTTCCCAATCATTTGTAGTAATGATGAAGATAGTAGATGAACTCTTACTATACCATCAGGTCTCTTCTTCCTTATACTTACCTGAGTAAGAAAAATAAAATTTGAATTCTGAATGGTTTCCATAAGGCTAGGGTCACACAATCTTTTTTTCTCGTCTGAGAAAATCAGTGTGGTCAGAGTGTGGTCGGGGTGTGGTCAGAGTGAGGTCAGAGTGAGGTCAGAGTGTGGTCAGAGTGTGGTCAGAGTGAGGTCAGAGTGTGGGCGGGGTGTGGTCAGAGTGTGGGCGGGGTGTGGTCAGAGTGAGGTCAGAGGGGTCGGGGTGTGGTCAGAGTGTGGTGGGGGTGTGGTCAGAGTGCGGTCAGAGTGTGGTCAGAGTGAGGTCAGAGTGTGGGCAGGGTGTGGTCAGAGTGTGGGCGGGGTGTGGTCAGAATGTGGTCAGGGTGTGGTCAGAGTGAGGTCAGAGTGGTCAGAGGGGTCGGGGTGTGGTCAGAGTGTGGTGGGGGTGTGGTCAGAGTGAGGTCAGAGTGAGGTCAGAGTGTGGTCAGATTTTCTCTGAGGTGGAGAATAAAAAAAAAGTATCTTCATTCAGTCTGTCCGTGAAAATCGGACCGCACTTAGAGTCAGGGTGTGGTCCATTTTTTTTTTCCATGGACCCATAGAGCTAAATAGCCGAATGTGTTCCGATTATCTGAGGCAAATTGTGCATGTTGCAATTATTTCCTCAGACCATTCGGGTACGGCCTCACAGAATAACATGTCATCAAGTGCTATCCGACAAAACAATGCATATCCTTCCTCCAATTTTTATGTCCGTGTATACATGCCCTAAGGCTAAGCATCACTGTGGTTAAACTGGGCCTGATTTCTGAGGCAAGAAGCATTGACCTAGTGATGGAGAAGTCAAACTCTGATAACTTGAGAGAAGATTTCCGCAATATAAGGTTTAAGCATATAGTTAAGGCATTCCAAACCATTAAGACCAGTGGGGGTCTGGTTTCTGGGCTTCCACCATAAGTCCCAAGGCTGCAGAAGTAGAAGCCCCCTAGGCTTTTCCCTTGCACCATGGTGCTCCACTTGGAGTATTAGATGTGGTAGTTCTCTTTTAAAGGGGTTTTCCACTTTTAGAAAAATGGACATGAAAAGTTTCATGTAACGTAAAATAACAAAATCAAAACTTACTCACCCTTCCCAGGTCCAGCGGCAGTTTGACACTTCTGCTCACATGTCAATGTTTTGGTTGCAGCAGTGATATCACGTCGACCGCTCACATCACTGCTGCTGCTAATCACTGACCTCCGCTATCAGGCCAATGTTGACAGCACAAGCCTTGTGATTAGCTGCAGCAGTGATATGAGCTGACGACATGCCCTGAGCTGCAGCGAAAACACTGACACCGGAGCAGAGGCGGAGAAGCAACCTGGGAAGGGTGAGTTGTTGGCAGTGAGTTAATCTTTGTACTCTCTAGCCTTTTAACAGTGAATACATATTTATGCAGGAAAAAAAAGGTAACACAGCTTACAACTGGTATTTCTTATAGCTTAGGATCTTGTCTGTCAGCTTGCAAAGTGAAAGTAAAAACTGTGCCTCAGCTATACACACAGTGAACAGGAACTTCCTGTTTTTTTGTTTTTTTGTTTTTTTTTAACAGTGCTTTATTGGCAAAGTAACACTGTTGCTGGAGACAGAAACCCATGCACTATTAAACAGTAGCAAATAAAAGTTTTTTTTTTAATATATACACAATAATAAGCATTATTCCAACATCAGTACGATCTGATTTTGTTACTTTACATTCCAGGAAACATTTTGGGTTGATTTTTCTAAAATTGGAAAAACCCCTTTAAGGATTAGTCTAAAAATCCACAATGATAAAAAAACAAAAAACAAATTTGCATATATTTGTTCCAAATCCGTCTGTAAATGCTTCATCAGAACCTGCCAGGAATATAAATCGGATGCAAATGAAACACATTTATTCCGCTATCCCACATTGAGGAGATGAAGCAAACATTACACCACTCCAAGGTCATGACTAAAATCAGAAGACGTCTTCTAAAGTGAAGTCAGACAACCAGTCCGTACATATAGCCTCTCCTAAAGGGGCCACGTCACCGGGTTGTCACCCTTAACTGGACCAAAATAAAGGGATATATCCAGATTTAGTAAAAAGGGGATGATTTTTTTTCCCCTAGTAATTACGCCAGTCCGGTCTATGGCTGTGCCTGGTATTGCGGTATTTATGCTGATCTGCAATATAGACAAGAATGGCACAGTTTCTAGGGGTAGAGGGGGGGAATCAGATTTTTTTTTTTCTAAACGTAAATAATGTTCTCACCAGAAATGGCAAATCCACTGAAACCAACGGCAAGGACAAGGAATGATATGGCCACCCCTTTATCGTGAGAGTAGCCAACCACAAGGAGGAGAGTCGCTTCCATCCCAAAACCTGAAACATGGAGGAGACATTCAGTGGGTGAGATTGCGCTTCTCAGCAGGTGATTTCAGCATTCTACTAAGCGGATGAACGTCATTCCTAAGTCATCATTGATAATATTACGACTCCCTGCATTTCCTGCCAGCAGGAGGGACACATGTTGGGGACCCAAATGGGGTCAGTACAGGAAGAAGTCACCAGAGGAAGGCCCCATGCACATTAGATGAAAGTCAGACGAAGCCGCCTGAGGCGACTGATTCGAACTTCTGCTATAGGACCCTGTGACTTTTATGTACGCCCCTGATTGCACGACAGTAATAATGAGGGCGATCTGATCTGTTTCTTGGAGCCTAAGGCTACTTTCACACTAGCGTCGTACGACGCACATCGCAATGCGTCGTTTTGGTGAAAAAACGCATCCTGCAAAATTGCTTGCAGGATGTGTTTTTTCTCCATAGACTAACATTAGCGACGCATTGCGACGCTTTGCCACACGTCGCAACCGTCGGACCGTCGAAACCAAAAAACGTTGCATGTAACGTTTTTTGGTGCGTCGTGTCCGCCATTTCTGTCTGCGCATGCGTGGCCAGAACTCCGCCCCCTTCTCCCCGCAGCTCAGAATGGGGCAGCGGATGCGCTGAAAAACTGCATCTGCTGCCCCCGTTGTGCGGCGCATTCACAGTATGCGTCGGTACGTCGCAACATCGCATTGCGACGTGCGTCGTACGATACTAGTGTGAAAGTAGCTTAAGGCTCGGGGGGGCCCCATGGCCAGATTGCCCTCATCATAAGCGGCGTGCCAGGAGGAGGCCCAGACACATTTCTTGTCAGTGTCCACCCCTCGTTTTGGCTGAATGCTCGCTCATGGGTGTGGCAAAGCTTAAAGCATAACCGTCGTTATAATTATTATTTCATAAATCGCTAGTACACATGAAAATCTGCTTCTTTATCTTCCAAAATTGACCGGTCATTAGCAAAATTCTCAATTTTGAGGTAAAATCTGTATTCAGCGAAGACAGACTTTCTCCGCAGAGAAACACCCGACCAGGCAGAAGGAGCCGTGGGTTTTGCTCATTTCTTATGGTGCTGAAAGCTAAGCTCTGATTAGCTGCTTGGAAAACAAACTGAGCTCTTATTGGTTACTCGGATAAAAAGCTGAGCTCTGATTGGCTGCTCTGCTAAAAGATAAACTCTGATTGGCTACTCCGATAAAATGAAAGCAAAGCTCTTATTGGTTGCTATGGGCAACATATGGTTTTACTATTAGGCCATTTGGATGAATGAGGCCCCATAAGCTTCATACTGTACATGTCACATAAAGGGAACAAGGGGCTCGATATCGTGGCCTCATCTTGTCTGAAAGAATAATAAAAAAATCATCCTGATAATATTTTGCAGCACTAATCTGTGTGATACAGACATTAGGACTAGTGATGAGCGAATATACTCGTTACTCGAGATTTCCTGAGCATGCTCCGGGGTCCTCCGAGTATTTTTTAGTGCTCGGAGTTTTAGTTTTTAGCACCTCAGCTGAATGATTTACATCTGTTAGCCAGCATAAGTACATGTGGGGGTTGCCTGGTTGCTAGGGAATCCCCACATGCACTTATGCTGGCTAACAGATGTAAATCATTCAGCTGAGGCGCTAAAAACTAAATCTGAGCACTAAAAAATACTCGGAGGACCCCGTAGCATGCTCAGGAAATCTCGAGTAACGAGTAGATTCGCTCATCACTAATTAGGACCCGTGTCTGGTCTATAGACTGATATAATAAATTACTCATTGATTCAAATATATTAGGACTTGGATGAAATCTCCTAATTTCAGCCATTCTCTGGTGGTGCCATTGTATGTTACCAGCAGCCGTGTCACTGACCTCCGCAGTTCATGATCTTCCGCACAGTGGTCGTAGAGAGAATATTTTTACTCCGTAGGTAGTCAGCAATTTGTCCCCCGATAGGCACGATAATCGTCATGACAAGATGTGGCACCGCAGACAGCATTCCGACCTGACGCAAAAAGACAATGACATTTAGGGTCCATCTCCAACGTCATACATTTTATACACATATCTAGATGGTGGCCCGATTCTAACGCATCGGGTATTCTAGAATATGTATTTATGTATATAGCAGCCACATAGTATATAGCACAGGTCACGTAGTATATAGGAGCCATGTAGTTTATAGTAGACAAATACTACGTGGCCTGTGCTATATACCGTACTATGTGGCTGATATATACTACATATTGTAGAATACCCGATGCGTTAATACAGGCCACGCAATATATAACAGTGGCCACGCAGTATATAACACAGCCACGCACTATATAACACAGCCCGCGCAGTATATAACACAGGCGACGTAGTATATAACACAGGCCACGCAGTATAAAACACTGGCCACGTAATATATAGCACAGTCCATGCAGTATATAGCAGCCACGCAGTATATAACACAGGCGACGTAGTATATAGCAGCCACGCAGCATATAACACTGCCCACGCAGTATATGACAGTATGCACGTAATATATAGCACAGCCCACGCAGTATATAGCAGCCACGTAGTATATAACACTGCCCACGCAGTATATAACAGTGGCCACGTAGTATATAGCACGCAGTATAGAACATAGCCCACGTAGTATATAGCACAGCCACGTAGTATATAACACTGCCCATGTAGAATATAACACTGCCCACGCAGTATATAACAGTGGCCACGTAGTATATAGCACGCAGTATAGAACATAGCCCACGTAGTATATAGCACAGCCACGTAGTATATAGCACAGCCACGTAGTATATAGCACTGCCCACGTAGTATATAACACTGCCCACATAGTATATAACACAGCCCACGCAGTATATAGCAGCCACGTAATATATAGCACAGCCCACGGAGTATATAACACTGCCCACATAGTATATAACACTGCCTATGTAGTATATAGCAGCCACGCGGTATCTAACACAGCCCACATAGTATACAGCAGTGTGGGCACCATATCCCTGTTAAAAAAATAATTAAAATAAAAAAATAGTTATATACTCACCCCTGGGATCCAGCGAAGCTCCGGCGATACGCGCACAGCTGCCGCCATCTTCCGTTCACAGGATGCATTACGAAATTACCCAGATGACTTAGCGGTCTCACGAGACTGCTAAGTCTTCTGGGTAATTTCACAATGCATTGCCGGGAACGGAAGATGGCGGCAGGCGCGTGCGGCTCGGCGGACTACAAAGGATGAGAATAGCAGGTTTTTTGTTTTTTTTTATTATTTTTAACATTACATTTTTTTACTATTGATGCCACATAGGCAGCATCAATAGTAAAAAGTTGGGGACACACATGGTTAATAGCAGCGGTTACGGAGTGCGTTACCCGCGGCATAACGCGGTCCGTTACTGCCGGCATTAACCCTGTGTTAGCGGTGGCTGGAGGGGAGTAAGCGGGCGCCAGGCACTGACTGCGGGGAGTAAGGAGCAGCCATTTTCTTCCAGACTGTGCCGGTCGCTGATTGGTCGTGGCTGTTTTGCCGCGACCAATCAGCGACTTGGATTTCCATGACAGACAGAGGCCGCGACCAATGAATATCCGTGACAGACAGACAGAAGGACAGACAGAAGTGACCCTTAGACAATTATATAGTAGATAAACTACGCTACATTTCTAATCCCTTTACACCAGTATCAAGCAGCCTGACGGCCTCAGGGCCACTAAATACTATTTGAACATATCTAACTTCTCTGGTGTTTTTCAAAATTTTGTTTTAGAGCTTCTTGAGTTCGCTCTGACTCATAATTTTTTTACTTTTAAGGGGTCCTTTTTCCTGCAGCTCCAGGGAACAGCCATGGGAGCGGCCTTTGCGCCTTCCTATGCCAACCTGTTCCTGGGGCTGTGGGAAAGGGACCTCTCCCTGTCAGATCTTTCCTCATCTATGGACCGCGTCCCTCTCTGGACACGGTACATAGATGATGTTTTCATGATCTGGCAGGGCCCCACCAATTCTTTACAAGAGTTTATGAGCTCTCTTAACAATAATTCCATCAATGTGCGCATCACTTACCATCATGATGCCCAACGTGTCGAATTTCTGGACGTACTAATTAAACGTGATGCCACTAACACACTCCAAACTGACATCTTCAGAAAGCCTACTTCTACAAATTCCCTTCTGCACGCCTCCTCGGCCCACCCGAGACATGTAGTTCAATCTGTACCTATCAGACATTTCCTCCGATTGCGGAGGATCTGTTCCGATCTTGGAGATTTTGAAAAACAAGCAGATGGCCTTAAAAAAAGATTCTACCAAAGAGGATATAGCCACCGTATGGTAAAAAAGGCTTACAATCGGGCCAGACATTCTTCTCGCCATGATTTGATCTATAAGACAAATGTAAAACTGCCCGATGGCAAAATCAGATTTGTCACAGATTATCATAATTGGTTTCCAGCGGTTCGAGAAGCCCTCACTAAATCCTGGCCAATTTTACTAACTGACCACATACTCTCCAAATATTTACCTAAAAGGCCTGCCATTACGACAAGGAGGTCCAAAAACTTACGCGATCTTCTAGTGCATAGTCACTACGTGGGCAATGCTAAAAATACATTCTTGGACCAATACCCAAAAAAATTAGGTTGCACCCCTTGCGGACGTTGTGTGGCCTGCCTGAATGTGGAGAAATGCAATTCCTTCTTTAATTCTGATCGATCAAGGAACTTTGAGATTAGAAAATCCATTAATTGTACCACTCGTAACGTTATTTATTTTGCCATTTGTCCCTGCGGGTTGATATATATCGGATTAACCACACGCCCCTTTAAAATTCGCATCAGGGAACATGTTCTGGGCATAACAGCTGCGGTCGGGATTAAAGACCCATCCACCTTAAAAACCATCCCCAGACACTTTTGGCTTAGCCACAATTGTGATGCCACCCTGTTGAAAATTAGGGGTATTGACACTCTAGAGACTAATATTCGTGGTGGTAAAACATCTCAACATCTTGCCCAGCTTGAGTCCCGCTGGATATGGATGCTAAATACGTTACACCCGAAAGGACTCAACGAGCAAATTAGTTTTGTCCCATTCTTGTGATGCCGTTCTGCTGCACAGTCCATAGTTCCATCCGTGCTATAGCAACTATTTGTTTTTATTGTGTGTTATTTATGTTTTAAATCTCACCTTATTATTTTTTGATTTTCAGTTTGAGGTCCCGTTCTCTTATCTGGTCCTTGAGTTATGGCCTATCTTCATCTATAGGATCATCACTTGAAAACTGCCTGATGCCCATACCCTACAGATTTCTTTATTATTGTTGTAACATGCATTTTTTTCTGTTTCTCTATATGTATTTATAATGTTGTGCGTTTAAATCCTATAACATACATATCTGTATTACTTGGGCCATACTTTGGGCTACTTCGTACATTCATGACCGCTGCGTCCATGTTGCCTGTTAGCTGCCCGTGTGCACATGCGTGCCCGGCCCACCGCGCCCTTTGGCTTTCGGCGTCTCCCAGGTGATGCGGTCCCACTGTGCTTGCTGCGCTGTGGCTCCGCCTCCCCTTGACGCGGACGCCGGTGGGCGGGGTAGGGTTCCGAGTGCGCATGCGCCGTTACCGGAGCAGTTTACCTTGCACTTTTCCATGCTCTTCTGACAGTGCCGGTTTATGCTCTATTTAAACTCGCACCCCGAGCATGATTATTACTATTATTTGTTGATTGCGGCACTGTCGGCATTACATGGCACCATGGCAGCATGTCATCACTTCCGGCCTTCGGCCATTGGTCCGGGCCCTCTTCTTAAGCTGCACACTTCCTACTGTAACCACGCCCCCTGACGAAGGCTCCGCCGAAACGCGCGTCGGGGTGATGTGGTGACCGCCGGCTCTCTTCTGTGCCCCCCTATGACTGCGGCAGGTGATTAAGGTTGTTTATACCTGGGTATGTTGCATCATTCTTTTCCTTCCTTGCCTGCATTACCATCTTAGCCCTATATACAGGCCGGTACATTCATTCACTGTGTAATCATTGGGGTTAATAGAATGATCTATACTTTGAGGATATATACCCATGCAGCATTGTACATATAATGAGCGATATAAATGATTCTTTATTATGCAGCCGTGGTTCACCCATCCCGTGTCTCTTTTTGTTGTATATAGCACCTGTGGTTTCATCCACTGTTTCACTTGTTGTTCTTAAAAATTAATAATTTTTTCAATAAAGGTTTTGTATTTTTTTATATCATATTTTGGTCTCAGTATAATCCTTTGTTCCTCTGTAGTTTGTTACATTTCTAATTGGAGGTATATGCTTATATTATTATTATTACTACTACACCTACTACATATTGGGATAGGATCTTGGAGATGGGAATACCCCTTTAATGTTTAAATCAGGTTTTTTCCATGAATGTTTTTTCATATCATGATTATTGTTAGAAAAGAAAATCAGAAACTTTGCAATTTTCACACTGGCCACTGGGGCTATTTTAAGACTCAAACATCCTGTCCTTTCAGGAAGAGTTTTCAGTAGGCTCATTATCATGAGACAGGATGACAATGACAGGTAACTCCTCTATGTCCAGCTAACATCACCTATTGTGAGTGGTGGATCTTGTGTTGACACATGTGACCCTGCTCCACCTCCTTTCACAATGACCTTTGCACACGCACATTAAATGCTTCAATACAAAAAAATAGAGCTGGAGTTTATTCATTGCTGCTAATGTACATGTATTGTTTCCTGAAACAGCAGGAAGTTAGAGTCTAAAAGTGTGAAAATCTTGCAGTATGAAAATGGTAAGATTTCTCATTTTTGTTTTTTATTAAGATTGTGGAGAAAAAACATTGCAATGAAACAAAAGAAAGCAAAAAAAATCCCAATTTTAACAATGGGCCTTTTTTCTGATGATGGCTTTCCTTTAGGGATGCTAATTGGCTTAATGGGTCCATCCTGCTCATGGGATCCCATCCCAAAATGGAAAGCTCACGCCCGCCCATAGACAAAACAGTCGACCAATATGATTTTAATCACAAGGCTTACCACCACCGAATTGATTAAAAAATATATATTTTGCCAGATTAACCATTGTTAACGCATCACTCATAAATAAAAAGCCTCCATCCCCCATAGCCGTATTCACTCCACCCAAATTTGGAAATCATTGTACCTTGCTAATCTCAAATCCAAACACCTCTTCAAAATACGCCGGCTGGCTGATGAGCAGAAGGTAAAACGTCCAGCTCCGGCAGAAATTTGCAACTATGATTGCATAGACAGGCATCGAGGTAAAGAATTTTCTCCAAGGAGTCTTGAATTTCTAAAAGAGAGAAAACATCACTTGTTGATTACATAGAAATTATTTGTTGATTTAAGTAAGTGCCCCCATCACAAGAATATTATCTGTCATTCATGGAGTTCACACATAACTGGAGCGAGTCCAAAACCAAGAGTGATCGTCAATATATAAAAAAAATAGTTGTAAGGATCTAAAAACATCTATTCACACAGTTTGTGACTATACTAGTGTAGAACTTAAAGAGGATCCGTCCAGTGCCATAAATATGTAATATTCTTTTGTCTTACCTGGTGTAAATTCCGCTGTTCTCCTGAATCTGGCATTATTTTTCTTTTATTCCTGCGCCTCTCCTTTTCTGAGATATGGCCCTCTATACCCAGAATATATAAATGTATTCTTATTACCAAGTGGGCGTGGTCATCAACTCTTCTATGTGAGTGCCTTCTTGAGAAACACGCCCCTTTGCCTAAAAAGACTAGTTTTATATATAGGGAAGTAAGGGCCATGTCTCAGGAAAACCGCAGCATTTATATTTATATATTTATGGCAAGTGACAAGTTCTCTTCTTTAAACAGATTTGTTTTTTTAGGTCCAAATTCCCTGCAGAAACATATAGCAGTTACATGATACCATTGGAAATGCCTGCAGCTGCCACTAGGGGGAGCAAAGGTCATACTGCTTTTGTATTGTATTCGATGTATGCAGTAATCTTACCGGCGCCATCTAGGGGAGGCTGCAGGAAGTCAGAATGTTATCATTTGCCATGATGTCCATGCAGGGGATTTTAAAGCTCTGGGTCAGAAAAACTAAGTTCTCACCACTTTAAAGATACATTTAAAAAGAATCAGCACAGAATAGATTAAAAATGAAATGTTGGTCAGACATCTTCTTTAACCCCTTTCCGACAATGGGCATAATATTACGCCAAAGTCGAACTCCCTCCCTTTGATGTGGGCTCTGGCGGAATGGTCGTGGAATTATGGAAATCACAGGATGTAGACATATTACTAATCTATAATCTGCATCTGCATGGCCTAAACCTGCTCCCATGGCTGCAGCGTCTCCTGACTTGTCTCCCATCGAGCACATGGCGACGTCATTGGTCGGTGATTACACAGGAGATGCCAGCAGAGGATCTTGATGATTTGCCCAAGTGCATTCCGCAGCAGAACCTTCCTCAGATGACCATTAGTAACCTCACTGATAGCAGCCGAGGGTGGAGGTTCTGAGATTTCTGCATGTGGTTCATACTCCAGTCTGAAGAAATCCAGATGTTTCGAAAATTTAGATTTCATTTTTCCATAATTTGCAGATCAGTAATGTCTCCATCCTGTGATTTCCAGAACTCCCAACTTTTCCTTCTTGGCGTTGGTGTATCCATCGACAAAATTCCAGTATGTCCCAGACTCGATAACAATATTTGCGGGTTAATGACTTACTTCCATGGCACCCATAAGGTTGGCAGACTCGCCAATGCTCTCTTCAATATAAGTGCGCTCCTCGTCTGTGATGGTTGGGTGCTTGGCTGGGCTCTCATAGGACACCAGGATCCAGAAGAGGTACCAGACTAGACCAAAGCTACCTACATAGAAAGGGCGACAATTAATAAATGTGACCTCAGGGTAATTTACTGCCATTCTCTTATACCTATATTTTTTGTCTTGGATTTGGACTGGTGATTACGAGAAATAAGTAGAGGATATTACACGTCAGCCACTCATTCCTAAACTTCCAGAAACCTAATGTTATCTAGTTTCATGTAAAATCTGATGATAATAATAATAATATTTTTTATTTATATAGCACCAACATATTCTGCAGCACTTTACAATTAAGCGGGGACATGTACAGACAATAAATTCAGTACAAGTTAAGACAATTTAAACAGTGTCATTAGGAGTGAGGTCCCTGCTCGCAAGCTTACAATCTACAAGGAAATAGGGGGACACAATAGGTGAAAAGTGTGGATCGCCCCCAAGGGCCGTGGGGTTACTCGGAGCCGGGTCCTTCGGTTCTCACTGGGGATGTCACGGTGGCTGACCCGGTCCGTGGCCCTCGGGACGTCCATAGATTAAGGGGGAAAGGTCTTTAAAGGGATAATGTTCGTGACGCCACCTGTGGTATTCGGTCAGGGTGACCGACGCTGCTTAGGGGTCCGCTGGGGTGATGTTATGGCAGCTAGATGGTATACCTTCCCACAGGTGAAGTATGTCCCCAGGGCTTCCCAGAGTGTAGATGGTGGATGATGTAAGGTGCAGTGAATAACGAGGACACAAGGTTGCAGTCTCTTTACCTTTACTGAAGGCTTCAGCATCCACAGTCCAGGGTAGGGACCACGGGGTAGGCAGAGTCCGGCCGGCCTGAAGGCAAATCCAGAGTCCCCTTATCCAGGTGGAATTCAATAGCCTTCCTCTAGCGCCTGAGCGTTGTAGTACCTCCCTGCTGAGCAACTCGGTAAGGTCCTCACAACTTTTGTAGATGTTAAATCTCTTCTCTCTGTCCCCCTGACGGATAGGACAAACCCGTATGACTGGTGGCCTGAGGCTTTTTATAGGGACCCTAGAGACGCCCCGGCCCCCACAAGTTGCCACCGTGCCTCCTGGGTATATGGTCGGGCAGCTAACGTGGAATCAACTGTCCTGCCGGTCTCTGAAGTAACGGCATAGAGATCCTTACTCCCTCGGTGTTCTGGCTACCGGTACTGCGCTTCAGAAGGAGGCAGCCTGCTTTTAGCTGGTCTCCCCCTGATGTTCCTCTCCTGTTGCTATGACTTCGTTGCTCACTCACTGCAACACAATTCCGTTCAATGTCTCTTTCTTGGCATGCTGCCACATGGGATGCAGGCACAGCTCCGTGTACCCTCTCCTTCCGCAGGCCGCAGTCTGGAGCTGGCTGGAACTCACTCCAACCAGCCTCTGCCAAACTCAGTCGGGACTCACTATCTCCTACTCCCTCCAGTCAGCTTCTGTCTAACTTCCTAACCAACCCACCAGTTTTACCTAAGTGCGAGGAGTGCCCTAATAGATAGAAGCTTAGCTCCCCCTGGCGGACTGGAGTGTGAAGTGTGTTTATGTGGTTGTGATACCTGGACAGAAGATCTCCTTCATTGCCTTCAGACGAAACATCACTCCCCCTGGTGGAAGAATAACATTACTGCAACGACCAGGACTCTGGGGCGCTGCAAGTGCTTGTTATTTCAGGTCTGGCAATTATAATAAATAGGGATTTTCATATAAAGCTGCACGATCTGGTCATCAGCCGGTGTGTTTAAGTGCAATAGTCAAGTATCAAGTGCAGTTATCGTGTGCATGGAGGGTGTGGAGACAGATGCATAGTAGGATGCAGATTCAGAGTAATATTTGGAAGGAGGGAACAGGGCAAAGTTAGTTTACTGAGTAGTTGATGTGGTAGGCTTGTTTGAAGAGATGGGTTTTTAAAGCGCGCTTGAATAGGTCGGGGCTAGGTATCAGCCTGATCGGTCTGGGGAAGTGCATTCCAGAGAGCTGGCGCAGCACGAGAGAAGTCTTGGAGACAGAGGTGCGAAGTTCGGATTACGGGGGATGTTAGTCTTAGGTCATTTGTAGAACGGAGGGCACGTGTAGGGCGATAGACAGAGCTGAGAGAGGAGATATAAGGCGGTGCAGAACTGTGGAGAGCTTTGTGGGTGAGAGAGATGAGTTTATACTGGACCCTGTAGCGAATGGGTAGCCAGTGTAATGACTGGCACAAGATGGAGGCATCAGCTGGACGGAAATATGACCCTGGCTGCCGCATTCAAGATGGATTGGAGAGGAGAAAGTTTGGTAAGAGGGAGACCGATCAGAAGAGAGTTGCAGTAGTCCAGACGGGAATGAATAAGAGCGACAGTAAGAGTCTTAGCAGTTCCAAAGGTGAGAAAAGGTCGGACTCTGGAGATGTTTTTAAGATGCAGGTGACAGGAGCGAGTGAGTGATCGGATATAGGGAGTAAAGGAAAGTTCAGTGTCGAATATGACCCCAAGACAGCGGGCATGCTGCTTGGGAGTTATGGTTGATCCCTCCAAGGTGATTTCGATGTTGGGTAGAGTGAGGTTAGTAGAAGGGAGAAACACAAGTAGTTCAGTTTTGGAGAGATTTAGTTTTAGATAGAGGGAGGACATGATGTTAGAGACAGCAGACAGACAATCCTTGGTATTTTGAATTAGCGTAGGGGTGATGTCAGGGGAAGAAGTGTATAATTGGGTGTCGTCAGCATAGAGATGGTACTGGAACCCAAATCTGCTGATTGTCCAATAGGGGCAGTGTATAGAGAGAAGAGGAGGGGGCCCAGGACTGAGCCCTGCGGAACCCCGATAGTAAGGGGACGAGGAGAGGAAGAGGAGCCGGCAAAATATACAGTGAAGGAGCTGTCAGAGAAGTAGGAGGAGAACCAGGAGAGGGCTGTGTCCTTGAGGCCTATAGAGCGGAGCATAGTGAGGAGGAGCTGGTGATCCATAGTGTCAAATGCGACAGAGAGATCCAGGAGAATCAGCAGAGAGCAATGACCTTTGGATTTAGCTGTTATTAGATCATTAGAGACTTTAGTGAGGGCAGTTTCAGTGGAGTGTAAAGAGCGGAAACCAGATTGTAAGGGGTCGAGAAGAGAGTATCCGAAAGATAGCGGAAAAGACGGGAGTGGACCAAGCATTCCAGGAGTTTAGAGATGAAGGAAAGGTTAGAGACAGGTCTGTAGTTAGCAGTGCAGTTCTGGTCCAGGGATGGCTTTTTAAGTAAAGGGGTTATGATGGCATGTTTAAATGAGGAGGGAAAGATACCTGAAGAAAGAGAGAGGTTAAATATTTTAGTCAGGTGAGCGGTGACCACTGGTGAGAGAGACTGCAGGAGATGTGAAGGAATGGGGTCACTGTTGCAGGTTGTAGGCCGAGCAGAAGCGAGGAGCTTGGAAGCTTCTTTTTCTGTAACAGGCTCAAAGATGTCTAGTGAGCTTGAGGTGCGGCAGGGAAGGGGATCCAGGCACTAAGGAGATTGGGCTGAGATATCCTGATGGATGTGGTTGATTTTTTTCAAGGAAATAAGTGGCCAGATCCTCACCGCTGAGGTTGGTGATGGGGGCCTGTAATTTAGGTTTCAGGAGGGAGTTTAAGGTTTCAAAAAGTTGTTTTGGGTTGTTGGATAGTGAGGTGATGAGGGTGGTGAAGTAGGATTGTTTGGCCAGATGAAGGGCAGAGTTATAGGTTTTGAGCATGAACTTATGGTGGATGAAGTCTTCTGCTAAGAGAGATTTTCTCCACTGTCGCTCTGCACACCTTGAGCAACGCCTGAAGAAAGCGTGTTTGCATAGTGTGCCAGGGCTGCCGTTGTCTGTGTCGGGTCTTTCTGTGTGTAGAAGGTGCAGCTTCCTCTAGGGCATTCTTCAGTGTATTATTGAAGTGTGACAATGCTAAGTCTGGACAGGAGAGGGAGGAGAAGGGGGCTAAATATGTGTGGAGATTGTCCATAAGCTGCTGGGTATTAACGGTACGTGTATTCCGATAAGTGTGGTAAGTGGGGGTGTCCCGGGTGAGGAGACAATTCTTGACAGAGAAGGAAAGAAGGTTGTGGTCCGAGAGCGGGAGAGGGGAGTTAGTAAAGTCGAGCAGTGAGCCGGGACGGGAGAAAACCAGGTCCAGAGTATTCCCGTCCTTACGCGTAGGAGAATTAGCAAACTGTGAGAGGCCGAATGAAGAAGTTAGAGAAAGAAGATAAGAGGCAGATTGGGAGAGGGGATCATTGATGGGGATGTTAAAGTCTCCCATGATGAGGGCGGGGATGCCACAGGATAGAAAGTGAGTAAGCCAGGTGGCAAAGTGGTCTAGAAACTGGTGGGAGGAGCCTGGAGGGCGATAAACAACTGCCACTCGCAAGGAGAAGGGCTTAAAGAGTCTGAAGGCGTGGACTTCAAAGGAAGGAAATGAAAGTGAGGGAATCGGGGGGATGACCTAGAAAGCACATTGTGATGAAAGGAGCAAACCAACACCTCCACCCTGTCTGTTCTCAGGTCTGGCGGTATGTGAAAATTTCAGCCCACCAAAAGAAGAGCGGCAGCGGCGGTGGTGTCTGAATGCTGGATCCAGGTTTCTGCAATAGCCAAAAGGTTTATGGAATTAGAGAGGAAAAACACAATAACGTGATAACACAAAACCACAAACCCAGAGAATGGTAACTCTATAGCAACTATTTTGTTAAGACTACAAGAAGAAAGGACACTATTATAGGTGTTTACTACAGGCCACCTGGACAGACTAAAGATATGGATGAACTCTTTTTACATCAGATGTCTCTGTTATCAAAAAAGTGCGAGTTAGTGATCATGGGAGATTTTAACTATCCAAATATTTGTTGGGAATCTATCTCAGGCAAAAGTAATGGGTCCCGAAAATTCTTACTTTCTTTGCTGACAACTTTATCATCTTTTTATCTTTCAAAAGGTAGAAGAGAGAACAAGATCATCTGCAATCTTGCACCCAATCCTTTCCAACAGGGAGGAAATAATTAAGGAAGTAAAGATGGCTGGGAATTTAGGAGACAGCGATCATGCTATCCTCGAACTTTGGATTTCAAGAGGAGGAAGCGAGAAACCAGACTTCAATTTGGACTTCAGAAAGGCAGATTTTAATGGATTTGGGAAAGAGGATAGGAAAGGTCCAATGGCCTGATGTTCTAAAGGACAGAAATGTCCAAGAAGGTTGGGAGATTTTGCTAAATGAAATTCTCTCTGCCCAAACAATAACAATAACTACCTGGGTGGATCAAGGAAATGCGGTAGATAGATTATGTCGCCACTTCAGCAAAGCAATTGATAAAGTATCTCATACTATCCAAGTATGTGTTTGACAATACTATGGTTACGTGGATTCATAACTGGCTCAGTGATTGTCCTCAAAAAATGGTGATAAATGTTTCCACATCTAACTGGAAGAGTGTTTCAAGTGGGGTACCACAAGGCTCTGTGCTGGCCCCAGTGTTGTTCAACATTTTTACAATACGATCTAGATAAGGGAACTGAAATTAAACAGGGAGAAATGCAAAATTCTATATCTCGGCAAGAAAAATTAAAATTACATCTATAGAATTGGAGGAATAGAACTAAGCAACAAAATGTGTGAAAATTAATTGAGTATACTAATAGATCCACAGACTGTACATGAGTCAATAGTGTGATGCAGCAGCAACAAAGGCAAACACAGTTGTAGGATTATTAAGAGAAGCACAGAGTCTAGATCATGTGAACTAATTATCCCCCCTCTATTCCTCCTTGGTCAGGCCTCATCTGGAATACTGTGTCCAGCTGTGGGCACCATATTTAAAAAAAGACATTGAAAAACTGGAGCAAGTTCAGAGAAGAGCTACCAGGATGGTGAGTGGACTGTAAAGTATGTCCTAAGAGAAACGGTTAAAGGATCAGGGAATGTTTAGCTTACAAAAAAGAAGGCTAAGTGGAGACATAATATCTCTCTACAAATAGCTGTCTACAAATATCTGAAGGGCTGTCACAGTGTAGAGGGAGTATCACTATTCTCATTTGCACATTGAAACACGAGAAACAATGTAATGAAACTGAAAGGGAGAAGATACAGATTAGATATTAGGAAAACCTTTTTGACAGTAAGGGTGATCAATGAGTGGAACAGGCTGCCACCAGAGGTGAAGAGCAGGGGGTTGGACACGATGACCCTCGAGATCCCTTCTAACTCTAACTTTCTATGATTCTTCTCATATGTTTTACTATTATTTATGAGCGAACTTAGCCATGTAAGTCAGCGTTTGACAGCGGCATTTAACTAGTTAATAGCCATGGGTGGATCGTTATTCCACCCATGGCTATTGCGGGCACATGTCAGCTGTTCATTCAAAGGAAAGATGCGGGCTCACCGCCAGAGCCCACATCAAAGGTAGGGTATCCGACATTGGCGTACCATTACGCCTGGTGTTGGAAAAGGGTTAAAGTCTTTTTTTTTACTATTGGGATTCATTAAAAATGAGAACTGTAAATGACATTGTTCCAAAGAAGTCCATATGGTTTTAAACTTATTATTTGATTAGATAAAGTATAGCTACAGTAGATAGATATTCGCTCTTCTTAAAGGTTAATGTCTAGCCCAAATAATGTTTCATATAAATGTGTTTATAAAAAAGTTATAAAACTTTAAAAAGTATACTTCAATTAGTGAGATACCTCAATTGTCAGGCAAGAAGACGTTTCCTAGGTTGGCAAGTGACTGGTGCCAGCTGTGAGGGAGGCTGGCTGATTATTGCAATAGCCAAGCCAACCCCCTTCACGCTGCCCCAAACCAACATAGAAAACTGTCTTCTGTATTGGGCAGCTGTTCAACAGCCGCAACACATGCATGAGTTTCCAGTTTGTTAGGCAATCTCTGCACCCACGCAGGGGCAGAAATACTGTGTGCAGCCGGTGCGGCTCCACCGGGGCCTGGAGGTGGAGGGGGGCCCCTGCAGTGAGGTCAATCTAGCCTGTTTATCTGGCTCCGGGAGGCCCCAGGCCATATTGCCCTCATGTGCGGCAGACAGGGATGATGGGGTGAAGGCAATGATGAGGTGGTTGGGGAGAAAGCAATGATGGGGTGGTGGAGGAGAAAGCAATGATGGGGTGGTGGAAAGGGCAATAATGGGGGTGGTGGGGAGGAGGAAATAATGGAGGTAGTGGAATAGACAATGATGGTGGTGGTGGGGAGGAGGAAATGATGGAGATGCTGGAATGAGCAATGATGGGGTGGTGGGGGAAAAGGCAATGATATTCATGGTGGAAAGGACAATTATGGGGATGTGGGGGAGGAGGAAATGATGGGGATAGTGGAATGGGCAATGAAAGGGGTGGTGGTACAGAAGGCAATGATTTTGGAAGTGGAAAGGACAATGATGGGGTGGTGGGGAAGGAGGCAATTATGGAGGTGGTGGGCGAGGAGGCAAAGATGAAGGTGGTGTGGGAGAAGGCAATGATGGGGTGATAGAGAGGGCAATGATGGGGTGGTGGGTAGAAAGCAATGATGGATGTGGTGGAAAGGACAATAATGGGGTGGTGGGGGAGAAAGCAATGATGGAGGTGGTGGAATGGGCAATGATGGGGGTGGTGGGAGGAAAAGGCAATGATGGTGGTGGGAAGGAAAATGATGGTCGTGGTGGAAAGGGCAATAATGGGGGTGGTGTGGGAGTAGGAAATGATGGAGCTGGTGGAAAGGGCAATGATAGGGTGGAGGGGGAAAAGGCAATGATGGAGGTGGTGGAATGGGCAACGATGGGGTGGTGGGGGAAAGGCGATGGAGGAAAGGACAATGATGGTTGTGGTGGAAAGGGCAATAATGGGGATGGTGGGGGAGGAGGAAATGATGGCAGTGGTGGAATGGGCAATGATGGGATGGCAGCACCGGAAAGGACAATGATGGAAAGGGCAATGATGGGGTGGTGGGGGAGGAGGAAATGGAGGTGGCAGAAAGGGCAATGATGGGGATGGAGAGGGAGAAGGCAATGATGGAGGTGGTGTAGAGGGCAATGATGGGGTGGGGGAGAGGACCATAATTGGATATGGGGGGAGGAAGACAATGAGGGGTAAGGGGGATTGGGATGAGAGGAAGGGGCTATATAATGGATTTAGGAACAGGGGGAGGTGGCGGAAGATGTTATCGCTTATTATGTCTAACACAGTCCCTTAGCATATAGTGTACTCACTTATTATGTATAGCACAGTGCCTTAGTATACAGTATATAGCTTTGTTGTCATAAAAGGATGGGGACCCAGACACATTTCTTGCACAGGAGCCCTAAGCTGTCAGTGTCCGCCCCTGCACCCGAGCATGATCTGATAACACCTTATCCCAGCACGTTCCCTCATCACTACTAATGATCAAAGTGCTATATCCAGACACACAGTGAAAAGAAGAATCAACAGCAGCCGGTTTGTTCCCAATGTGACCAGACAGACAGTCCGGAGACACAAGACAACAAATTATGTAAATAATAAGGGAAAAATGCAAAAGAGGTGATAGAGTTCTATTACATACTAGATGTTTTAACATTTCCTAACCCTGTGCTGAAAATAGAGATAAGGGCCCCATGAGAATTGAGCATTGGATTGATGAGATATAAGTAACCTCAGATACAAAATCCACCTTTATTCAAGAAGGGACTCCTAACAATTAGTGCTTTCTGGCAGCCTCTGGGGGTTGAGCTGAAGACCCCTGCATTTCATACTGTTCTGTGTTTGACAGCATCTGACAAATATACTGAGATTTTAATCACCTAGAACAGAACGTCTCTCAATACAAGTCTCCTAATTGGTTTCCGGGATATGTGTTGCTGTTTTTATTCCAGGAAGGCTGCTAATTAAACCACCTAGGTCAGAATTGGAAACGTTTGCAACTACAATTCTGTTATTTTTCATGCAATGCATCCTGTGGTCAGTAATTATGATCTGTCCTACTAAACTCACTGCTGGGAGGGCTGAATGGACATCTTGTCTTGTTTTTGCAAAGTCACAAGAAATCAGGGGTTGTCCAGGGACGAGAACAAGAAGGTCACTGTCTTCCAGATATAGCCTCTCGCCTGTTCACAGATTGCCTCTGGTATTTCAGCTCAGCACCATTCACTTCAAAAGTTGCAATACCGGACACAACCCATGGACAGGTGAGGCGCTATTTCTGCAAGTCATCAGACAAGGTTCTTTTTTTTTCTCTTTGAAAACTCCTTTATTAAAGATATCAAATGGAAACCAATCTCACATGATGTCAATACACTTTTGTAGACTTCTAAATAGTAGGTTAGCCTGTACCACTACATAACCAGATACTGCCATTAGAAAAAGCCGAGTGACAACCCCTATGTAACCTATAATGGGGTGTTCTTACAGTTCTCACCCAGCTCTTCAAGAAAAGGGTTAAATAAATGGTCCCTGTACTTTCAAACAGCTTGATCTCATTTGATAGATGTTCTGATAAATAGACAATCTGCAAATCATTTTATAAATGATGTTGTACCCCAAAAAAAAAAATAATTTCAAAGAGACTTGTATAAGGGGTCTTCATTTTTGTGTAACTTGCAGTCCACTGCCTGTTGTCAAGCATAATCTGTCTCTAACAGCAGAGAGAACAAGATGGATTGCAGGAAGTGGGAGTGGGTCTACTCCTTATCTGTCTGCAGGAAGCGGGTGGATCTTTATTCATCTACAGTAAGTGGGGGCGAGTCTTTATCTCTCTAGAATAAATGGGAGTGTTTTTCTCTCTAAAGGAAGTGAGGGTGGGCTTTTAATTAAAGTAAGCTGGGGGTCTATCTCTGCAGTAAATGGAGATGGGTCTTTTGTTGAAGGAAATGAGGGTTGGTCTTTATCTCTATACAGTAAGTGGGGGTGGATTTTTATCTCTCTACAGTAAGTGGGGGTGGGTCTATCTACAGTAAGTGGGGTGGCTTTTTATCTCTCCACAGTAAGTGGGGGTGGTTCTATCTACAGTAAGTGGGGGTGGGTTTTTATCTCTGTACAGTAAGTGGGGGTGGGTCTATCTACAGTAAGTGGGGGTGGGTCTTTATCTCTCTAAGTGGGGGTGGGTTTTTATCTCTACATAAGTGGGGGTGGGTCTTTATCTCTCTAAAGTAAGTGGGGGTGGGTTTTTATCTCTACATAAGTTGGGGTGGGTCTTTATCTCTCTACAGTAAGCGGGGGTGGGTATTTATCTCTACAGTAAGTGGGGGTGGGTATTTATCTCTACAGTAAGTGGGGGTGGGTCCTTATCTCTACATAAGTGGGGGTGGGTCTTTATCTCTCTACATAAGTTGGGGTTGGTCTTTATCTTTCTACAGTAAGTGGGGGTGAGTCTTTATCTCTCTACATAAGTGGGGGTGGGTCTTTATCTCGCTACATAAGTGTAGGTGGGTCTTTATCTCTCTACAGTAAGTGGGGGGTGGGTCTTTATCTTGCTACATAAGTGGGGGTGGGTCTTTATCTCTCTACATAAGTTGGGGTTGGTCTTTATGTTTCTACAGTAAGTGGGGGTGAGTCTTTATCTCTCTACATAAGTGGGGGTGGGTCTTTATCTCGCTACATAAGTGTAGGTGGGTCTTTATCTCTCTACAGTAAGTGGGGGGTGGGTCTTTATCTTGCTACATAAGTGGGGGTGGGTCTTTATCTCTCTACAGAAAGTGTGGGTGGGTCTTAATCCTGCTTCAGGAAACAAGAGTGGATCTTTATCTCAGCTGCAACCAGGGATATGATTTTATATCTCTACAGGAAGTGAGGATGGATTTTTGTCTCTCTGCAAGAAGTGGGGTATGTCTTTATCTCATCAGTAAGTAGAAGCGGGTTTATATGTCCACATGAAGTGGGATGTATCTTTATCTCTCTAGGAAGCATGGGTAGGTCTTTATCCCTCTACAGTAAGTGGAGGTTGGTCTTTATCTCTCTGCAAGGGAGTAGAGGTGCATTGTGGTCTCACTACAGGAAGTAGGAGAGGGTCTTTCTCGCTCTACAGGAAGTGGCGTGGGTATTTATCTCTACAGTAAGCAAGGGTAGGTCTTTATTGCCTATCTCTTTACAGTAAGTAGGTGTGCATGTTCCTTAGTACAGGAATGTAGGTGCAGATCTCTGTCTCTCTGTTCCTGCTTGACAAACTGTATACAGGCATAACAGAAAGGTGGTCTTTATTTTAAGGGCAGAGAAAACATTGGCTAACGCTAACAGCCATGCATGCTGGGACATGAGGAAAAGAAAGTTCCAGCACCTATAGTTCTGGCTGAATGCTGATTAATAGGAACCACCCATTCAAAAAGAGTAGATGTCAAGTTACAGAGCGTCAGAATCAGGACAGTTCCTGGACACATTAGACTGGTATGTACCCAAAAGCATCATGGGGGAGGATGAGGCTACAAAATTTGTGTGAAAAGCCAAAAATACTTTACAATGACAAAAGACAATGTCAATAGGATTTAGTTTTGAGCAGACGCACTTTTTTAACATTGGAACAATCTAACCCTATATCTGGCCACCTTTTGATTTTCCATTTAGCTAGAAGAAAAAGCAGCCTGTAGAAAACTGTGCAATGGGCAACATATGACTGATAGACAGAGGGTTAAGGCTGCAGGAGTATGAGTGATTTGCATGGATCAATGTGGTATAAATCTCATCAGGCTACATGTTCTTATCACTGTACATAAAACACATAATACAGTGGCTTGCCACAGTATTTACCCCGCTTGGAATCTTTTGTGTCTTGCTACCGCAAAACCTGGAATTTCACAGGTTTTTTTTGAGGGTTTGCATCAATTCATGTAAAGAACATGTCTACAGCTGTGAACATTTGTTTTTTTTTTATTGTCAAGCAAACAACAAATAGGCTAAAATAACTGTAAACTTCAGTGTGCATAACTATTCACCCCCCTAAAGACAGTACTTTGTACAGCCTCCTTTTACAGCTGCAAGTCACTTTGGATAAGTTTCTTTAAGCTTTCCACATCTGGCCACTGGGATTTTTGACCATTCCTCAAGGCAAAACTGCTCCAGCTCCTCCAAGTTAGATGGTTTCCTCTGGTGAACAGCAATCTTCAAGTCTGACCACAGATTCTTCATTGGATTAAGGTCTGGGCTGTGACTAGGCCACTCCAGAACTTGCACATGCTTCCCCTTAAACCACTCGAGTGTTGCTTTAGCAGTATGCTTTGGGTCATTGTCTTGTTGGAAGGTGAACCTCCGTCCCAGTCTCAAATTGCTCACAGACTAAAACAGGTTTTGCTCTAAAATATTCCTGTATATTTGCACTGTCCATCTTCCCCTTGACTCGGACCATTGTCCCCGTGTCTGATGCTGAAAAACATCCCCACAGCATGATGCTGCCACCACCATATGTCACTGTGGGGATGGTGTTCTTGAGATGATGAGCTGTGTTGGTTTCACATCAGACATAGCGTTTAACTTGTTGGCCAAAAAGTTCAATTTTGGTCTCATATGACCACAGCACCTTCCGCCATACATTTGGGGAGTCTTCCACATGTCTTTTGCCAAACTCAAAACAAGCCTTAAAACTTTTGTGTGCAAGTAAAGGCTTTTTTTCTGCCCACTCCTCCATAAAGGCCACCTCTTTGTAGTGTACGGCTTATTGTGGTGATATGGACAAATATACTCTAATCACTGCTTGGGAACTCTGCAGCTCCTTCATGGTTACCTTTGGTCTCTGTGCTGCCTCTCTGATTAATGCCCTCCTTGCCCGGGCTGAGGGCTTTGATGGGTGGTCATCTCTAGGCAGGTTTGTTGTGGTACCATGCTATTTCCATTTGATGATAATGGATTTGATGGTGCTCCGAGGGATCATCACAGATTGGGATATTTCTTTATAACCCAACCATGACGTGTACTTCTCAACAACTTTGTCTCTGACTTGTTTGGAGATCTCCTTGGTCTTCATGGTGTTGTTTGGAGATCTTCTTGTCTTCATGGTGCTGCTTGGAGAGCTTCTTGGTCTTCATGGTGTTGTTTGGAGATCTCCTTGGTCTTCATGGTGTTGTTTGGAGATCTCCTTGGTCTTCATGATGTTTGGAGATCTCCTTGATCTTCATGGTGTTGTTTGGAGATCTCCTTGGTCTTCATGGTGTTGTTTGGAGATCTCCTTGGTCTTCATGGTGTTTGGAGATCTCCTTGGTCTTCATGGTGTTGTTTGGAGATCTTCTTGGTCTTCATGGTGTTGTTTGGAGATCTCCTTGGTCTTCATGATGTTTGGAGATCTCCTTGGTCTTCATGGTGTTGTTTGGAGATCTCCTTGGTCTTCATGGTGTTGTTTGGAGATCTCCTTGGTCTTCATGGTGTTGTTTGGAGATCTCCTTGGCCTTCATGGTGTTTCATTAGTGGTGCCTCTTGTTAATGACGTTGCAACCTCTTTGGCCTTTCAGAAAAGGTAAAGTATGTATACTAACCGACATGTGACACTTAGATTGCACACAGGGGGACGTCCTGTCACTAAGCAGAGACTTATCAAGGGAATTGCTTGCACCAGAAATGTTTAGGGTCTTCATCGCAGAAGGGGTGAATATATATGCACATGCCAATTTTTAGCTATTTGATCAAATAAATTTAATTTATGCCTGTATTTTTCTCACTTCACTTCACCAACTTAGACTATTTAGTGCTGATGCATCACACACAAATCGGATTATAACAATATCTACACACAGGTTGTAATGTATAAAAATACGTAAAAAGCCAAATACTTTTGCAATCCACTGTATGCACAAACTTACCATACACATAGAAAACAGACGACCATCCTGTATATTGCACTAATATCCCAGCTAAAGGCATAGCGATCACTGCTCCTGCATAGGACCCTGGTAAGAGAAAGCAGAACCATAATACAGATGCCCATGAAAAGAAGCAAATTACGAGAACGCTTTATAATTGGTTAAGTATTTACCGCAAAAGGAGGTGGTCGCCAGACGACTTCTTTCTAGCGGAGGGGCCCACTTACTCCATATTCCATGGCAGGCGGGGTAGGTGACACCCTGGAATGGTTACACAAAGATGTACAGATAGCAATTTACACTATAAATATATAATGTAGTGTAATGAAATATATTTAATGATATCTTATTTTACAGTGTCACAACATAGAATGTAACATAATATAAGATTATAACATAAAAAGTAATTAAATCTAACATTACCTAATATAACATTACGTAACAAAACATAAATGATAACAAAATACAATGTAACAGCACAATAAATTATAAAACAATATTGCAATTTAGAGGGAATGTGTCATTCGGAAATAACCTATTGGTTAAATCAGGTTTAATGATTTAACTATTTGTTATTATTATTTATTTTTCATATCACAATCTGTAATAAAAATATTAAAAATCTTGCAATTTTCACAATGGCCACTTGAGCTATTCTAGATCAACTACAGGAGATCTCCTTTCTCCTTTCCTTCATTATCACAGGTAGAATTGCAATGACAAGAAACTCCTTTATACACAGCTGATGACACAGGATCCACCATGCATGGGTTTTATTTACCCACCAGTGTGGCTGTAGCAGCTGGAACCTTATTTGTTACCATATCAGAGTTGTGTTTTCTACAACCTTATCAGGTGAACGGAACTGCTATTTCATTACCATGTTATTTTGGATAAAACCTGTAGGAACGCCAGGTAGGACTTGGTTAAATCCTAGCATTGCTGGTCTTAACTAGATGTTCCTAGTTAGCTTTGACTAAGACCATGAAATGGGTTCACCTTGTGTCAGTCTGCTAAATGTTGGGTTGAGTGGAGTGCGTTGAAGCTGGTGAGTAACCAGCCAAAATGTGAGCTGTAGCTGGAAGAGAGACAAGCCAGAGTTTCTCTCTGAATGGAGACTGCACGGGTCAGCTAGGAAAGCTGAACAGTCTGTGAGTTGGAGCTGCAGAGTAACTTGTGGAAGCTGCAGCCTGTTTAGTGTGAACTGTGCATGGAAAGGAACATTTCTGTTTGGTGCTGGAAGCTGCTGGAGCTCAGGCTGAAGGTGATACCAAGACTGGTAGCACTGTACCTCTTCTGTGTATAAAATGTGTTAGGGAGAAAGAACTGTAATCTGTTATTTTCCTGTGATGATAATGAGACTGCTGAACACTCTTCTGTAAAAAATGAGTCTAAATAGCCCTTGTGGCCAGTGTGCAAACTGCAAGATTTTTACTTTTTTTCCCTTTAAATTCAGATTGTGATGTTATAAAAAAAAAGCATTGCTAAAAATGTAAAAGTATACAATTACCAGAAAAACCTGATTTATACAATAAGTCTTTTTCTGATTAAACTTTCCCTTAGATTATAATGAGCCATTTAAAAATCTACCTTCTCCCTGCGAATATGACATATTAGATATCGAGGGACGAGATAGGACAGGTTGTCTATTTTTATTATTTTTTTTAGAAAGGGGGAAAAAAACAGTGTTCCATCCATATCGCATGCATTGCAATTTGGTGCATGCAGAACTATGTGATGATTCTTAAAGCCGCTCCTTATATCTCAGCTTCATGGATACCAAAGTAGGTGACATGGGGTAATTGGGTACCTTACATTTGCATTAACCTGGTTTTTGTAGATTAGGAAGTATGGTGTCACTTTGAGTCTGTATTGACGTAAAAAACATTCAATGGCTACGCAGGGGATTTGTGGCTCAATGGAAAGTAGAGGTACGTGGCAGCATTGGACAGGATATATATATATATTTTACCAACATGGAAAAAACTTACAAATTACACACACAAAAGAAGCTAAGTATGTAATCCCCAAGCCTGCCCTGTAATTAAACATCCTGGCAAAACTAATGCAATATATTGTAGCTACTACAGGTTCCTCGGGGGCGGAGCATGACACAGAATACAGGTTCCTCAGGGGCGGAGCATGGCACAGAATACAGGTCATCAGGGTGGAGCATGACACAGAATAAAGTAACATTAAGCTAAAAATGTAATACCCAAGCCCACCCAGTAATTAAACATCCTAGCAAAACTAATACACTATATTATATCTACTACAGGTTCCTCGGGAGCAGAGCATGGCACAGAATACAGGTTCCTCAGGGGCGGAGCATGGCACAGAATACAGGTCCTCAGGGCGGAGCATGACACAGAATAAAGTAACATTAAGCTAAAAATGTAATACCCAAGCCCGCCCAGTAATTAAACATCCTGGCAAAACTAATACACTATATTATATCTACTACAGGTTCCTCGGGGGCGGAGCAAGGCACAGAATAAAGTAACATTAAGGAGAAAGTCTGTGTCAGGCTCCGCCCTGCAGTTTGCTCGTTCTGTCTGGAGTGTTCCTTTTATGAAACGTCGCACCGGCGCTGCTCTAGGGTCAGTCGCTGGGAGACAGATACTGTTATTTCATCAAAAGATATTCTACAGGGGAGTTTCCTCCCACAACTTGACAAATTAATCTGCAGTGAGTCAGGAAATCAATACCTCCACAAGCCCTTGTAGAATCCTTACGAAGATCACACACCCATAATGCACTCTGGCCGCGGACGGAATAAGCATGTTTAAAGTGGAGGTGAGCACTATGGCCGCACCGAACACCCTGGAACGTCAAGAACAAAAAAAAGAAAGGGTTAATGGGGGGCAAAACAGTCCTGCAAGATATAAAAGTGCATTTACAGATTCATTTAAAGGAAAACGGCAGTTTTTAAAAAAAAAAATGCATCCCCTCTGCGCTTCCTGGGGTCTGTATTAAGGCTCGTGCATCGGTTGCTTATTTTTCCTTGCAGATTTGCAGCACGTCAGTTCTTTCGGCATTTTTGTTGCAGATTTCACCCATATTAATAAATGGGAATAAGTGCAAAAAATGCATAAAAACATTTAACAAACACATGCATTTTATTTTGCTTTTTTTGCCTGGGTTCTACATTGTAGCTGTTTTCTCTTTTACACTTTTCTCCTCAAGCAGGTTAGATAGATCACACCCCACACACATATTTCCATCTACTTCCATGAGATTAGGTTACATGGGACAGAAAAACAAAAAAAAATCAAAACTGTAGCAATGGCAGCTGTTAAAGGGATATTCCAGTCATCCAGAGTCTCAGCTATCCACTCTGGAGGTGACAGTTGTTAGATCTGCGTGCCAAGACCCCACCAATCACCAGAACTTTACACTTCTATTCCTTCATCTCTCTTGGTCTACAGACAGAGTTCAGGAAAAGTTGGAAAGACCCTCCACCGATCCAGAGAATGGGGGTCCAAAATTTATTGTGTGCTTCCCAGTGACAGGGGCAGGATCACTAGCACTTCACTCACACGAGGGTCTTTGGGACGTCTTACTTGAAGCCTGGAAGCGTACACCCGGGTTAAGAGGCGCAATGACGCGGGGAAAGCTGCACGCATGCGCGAGATTTGCAGGGCGCTGGCGATGATGACGGCTCTTGTAATCATGTTATCACGCCCATAAGGATGTAATAACCTTCATAAAAACTGGTGTGAAAATCACTATAAAGGGCTGAACCTGTCAGGTTCCCTTTAAATGAAGGGATACAAGATGGAGCACAGGCACAGCAATGTTGTTTTGACATTGCTGTGCATAGGTTCATTGTGTTTTCTTTTTCTGATGTGTTCTAGGAGGAATCCGTGTGAAAATGATGTTTTATGCGCAGGCCTGATAGTAAAAACGGACACACTGGTGAAAAACCGAACCAAAACACTGATGAAAATGAGTCCGATCGTCTGAATGAGAACTTACTCTCCACCTAAGAGTGGGGGAAGGGATAGGACTACAACACATAATGGCACTAAGGAAAGTTGTCAGATTGTAGAAGGGAACATAGGCTACTAATAAAGAGCCTCACTGTTCAGATCCAGTTTAGAAAACCCATGGACACAACCCTATCACGGAATTCTTATGTAGCAGAGGTGAATCCTTAAAATTCGGGACCCTCATCTCTCTGCCAGAATGAAGAGTGGTTACAACGAGCGTCTTCCTTTATGGGGGACCCGTCCTTTCCTGCATTACAAAAACAAACCGTTCATGTCAATACTATATTTCGCCTGTGGTGGCGCTAGTGGGAAATTGGACTTTTGCTGCCTGGATTCAGTAGAGGGAGCAGGTGATGACTTGGGTTCCCAACAAGGGGCCCTTCTGACAAGTTGGGATTTTACAAAGTGGAGATCCCCAGTATCCATTGATATTATTGAGAATCTTTTTGGGAAATTTTCCAATATTATTTCTATTCAAACAATGACCCCTAAATCTCCTAAAATAATAAAAGAAATAGGGAGAAAAGCGGTAATATGTATTGCCATTGATTATATCATCCCGTCGCCACCTGTGCACCTCTCCGACCCATGGGGCCTAGATGAACAATTGACTGTGACATCATATCCCCAAAGCCGCTGACACATATACACAAATGACAGAATGGGATAAATATAGGGTATAGCCCAATTACCTGACTGCACCTCTGCACTCGGAGAATCACGTATCATAGAACGAGCTCTAAGACAAAGTAATGGCAGCAATGTCCATGATTACCATTCTCTTTCTATGACCAGCTCTCATATTGCTGCTGTCTATGTTCACCTTGGTACAGAATACTTTTATTGTTCAATTGGTTCCTAATACAAAATTAATCGACTTTTGTAGTAGTCTTCATTTAACAATGTCTACCATTTTGCTGCTGCAGAGCCTGTAAGTCCTTTATCTAGTTGAGTGATCCTCAAAATGTTGCAAATCCATCAAAGCTTCTCCTGGTTCTGACACCTCTCTCTGCTCGCTCACTTTCTTCTCTTAGCACTAGGGATGACATCAGGGAGGGGGTTGCAGACAATGCAGAGAGCGTAAAGCATCTATAGTCTCAGGGAGGGCAGAAAAAAACAGACTGTAAAAAAGGAGGCATGCACGTGAAAAAGAAATACAGTGGCATGTAGAAGTTTGGGCACCCTTGGAGATTTGTGTGGTCAGATAACTTTGACCAAGGTTTCATACCTTAATTAGCCTGTTTGGGTTATGGCTTGTTCACTATCATCATTAGGAAAGGCCAGGTTATGTAAATTTCCCAGCTTTATAAAAAGACATTCTCTTACCTTGTGCCAAAAAACAGCAGCCATGGGTTCTTCTAAGCAGCTGCCTAGCACTCTGAAAATGGTGGAGGCCACAAAGCAGGAGAAGGCTATAAGAAGGTAGTAAAGCGGTTTCAAGCTGCCCTTTCCTAAGTTCGAAATGCAATTAAGAAATGGGAGTTAACAGAAACAGTGGAGGTCAACATAAGGTCTGGAAGACCAATGCAAAATTTCAGTGAATGTTGCTTGCAGGATTGCTAGAGAGCTGAATCAGAACCCCCGCTTGAGTGAAAAAGAACTTCAGAAAAATTTAGCAGACTCTAGAGTTGTACATTGTTCTACTGTTCATAGACACCTGCACAAATATGGCCTTCACGGAAGATCATCAGAAGAAAACCTCTCCCGCGTCCTCACCATTAAATTAATTGTCAGAAGTATACAAAAGAATATGTAAACAAGCCTGATGCATTTTGGAAACAAGTCCTGTGGACCGATGAGGTTAAAATAGAACTCTTTGGCCACAATGATCAAAACGTATGTGGAGAAAAAAGGGCACAGAATTTCAGGAAGAGAACATCTCGCTGAACATTAAGCATGGGGGTGGATCAATCATGTTTTGGGGTTGTGCTGCAACCAATGGCACAGGGAACATTTCACGGGTAGGGGGAAGAATGGATTTGACAAAATCTTATCTCCAGCTTGCTTAACTGTTCACAATATCAGTAATTTTGACCAGGGGTGCCCAAACTTTTACATGCCACTGTACGTACTTCTCCTGATGAAGACATGGCAAAACGCACGTAGGGGCGGCAGGCTGGGGTCCTTTCACTAATTTAACTTAGTACTGTACCGCTACATGCACTTTATTATGCCATATGATCTGCAACATTAGCACCTTATTTTCATATAACTACATGCATATGGCTATGTGCTGGCACCTGTCTCCTTCACATGAGAGTAATAACCTGCATTGGGATTCTGGAGCAGTTTGTCAGCTGCAAATAGCACTTTATAGTCCTGTAAGTGCAGCGCCCCATGGTCCTGGTCGTTGCAGTAATGTCATTTCCCACTAGGGGAAGTGATGTTACGTTTGGAGGCAATAAAGGAGATCTCTTTACCAGGTACCACAAACATACAACACATTTCATACTCCAGGCCACCAGGGGGAGCTATGCTCCTATTTATTAGGGCACTCTTCACACTTAGGTAAAACTGGTGGCCTGGAGCGGAAGTTAGGCAGTTGCTGGCTGAGCTTTGCTCAGGTAATTGGTCCCTGACAGGGGTGGGAGCCTGTCAGAGGCCTAGACAGAAGGTCACGGAGCTGCGCCTGCCCCACGTGCGGCAGTTCCTAAGAAAGGACACGAAGAGAACTGTATTGTAGAGAGTGAGAAGAAGTCATAGCAAAGGAGTGGAGACCAGAAGCAGTTCTGCCCTGCACAGGCTGCCTACTTCTGAGGCGCAGGATCCGGTAGCCGGAACACAGAGGGAGCAACAGTTCTTTATGCCTTGCTCCAGAGACTGGCAGGACAGTTAATTGCAAGTTACTGATTCGCCCCATACACAGGAGGCAAGGTGGCACCCACGAGAGGCCGGGGCATGATAGAGTCCCTGTAAAAAGCCTCAGGCCACCGGTCATACGGGTTGTTCCTATCCATCTGGGGGACAGAGAGAAAGACATAACATCTATAACATCTACAACATCTGTGAGGACCTTATGAGAAGCTTAGCAGTAAGGTACTACAATACCCAGGCGCTAGAGGAAGGCTACTGATTTCCACCTGGATAAGGGGACTCTGGATTTGCCTCCAAACCGGCCGGACTCTGCCTGCCCTGTGATCTGGTGCTCTGGACTGTGGATGCTGAACCCTTCAGTAAAGGTAAAGAGACTGCAACCTTGTGTCCTCGTTCTTCACTGCGCCTCACACCGTTCACCATCTACACTGGGAAGCCCTGGGGACATACTTCACCTGTCGGAAGGTATACCATCTAGCTGCCATCACATCACCCCAGTGGACCCCTAAGCAGCGTCGGTCACCCTGACCGAATACCACAGGTGGCGTCACGAACTATCCCTTTAAAGACCTTCCCCTTTAACACGGACGGGCCACGGACCGGGTCAGCCACCGTGACATCCCCCTGAGAACCGAAGGACCCGGTACCGAGTACCCCGCTGCCCGCTGGGGCGCTCCATATACACTTCCAAGAAAAAAACTCTTTTTTAATAATTATTTCACTGTATACATATAGACTTGGAGTTTCTATCCTCCTTTTGATATCGGTAAAAGTGCTGCTGTTTGAACACCTTTATTGTGGACCCCTTATTTTCCTGCTTGGCAGTGTTATTCTGTTTGCATATTTTTACTATGTATCTTGTGAAATAAAAATTGTTTGTGTGGTTTAAAATACTCTGATTCCCCGTTTCTGCTCTAATCATCTTTCTCTGGCCTTTTTTGTTATGTCACTGTACGTGAAGGATAGAAGCTGTGCTGATATATGAGCTAATGAAGACAGAAACACCCTGAATACACTCAGAGCTCAAGTCCAACCTGTATTACTGACAGAGACACTCTGGCGAGAGAAAAATCTGAAACTTGGATGAGTCTGCAAACTGCATATCAGAGGATATGAAAATGAATGCTGGAATGGAGATAGGAGACTGAAGCTTAGTGCAACCAGAGCAACTCCTGATTCTGACGGTCTCTCTGCTGTTCTGTTCACTTTCTAAGTGTTAGAGATCGCAGCAGGGAGGGGGTTGTAGACAATGTGGTGAGGGGGTAAATAATCTATAGTCTCAGGGAGGACAGAAAAAAACAGACCGTAGGGGAAAAAAAGAAAGTACATGAAAAGGGAATAAGTGCAGGATAGAAGCTGTGCTGATGTATGAGCTAATGAAGAAAGCAACACCCTGGATACACACAAACCTCCCATCCAGCCTATATTACTGACAGAGACACTCACACAAGAGAAAAATCTGAATCTTGGGAGAGGATGAAGACTGCATATCGGAGGATGTGAAAATGAATGAAGGACTGATGATAGGAGACTGAAGCTTAGTGTAATTTAAAAGGAACCACTAACATACAGAAAAATAATTTCCTATGTCAAAGCCTTTAAGAAACGACAGTTGTCCACCAGAATGCATCATCATTTCCGGAGTAAAAAATATATTTACTACCCATTTTCTGATTATTCATCTCCATTTCTCCTATCCATCACCTTTTCCGCTTTGTGAGGTCACCAGCAGCAAGAAGTGTGGCTGAAATGGGCAAAATTAGGATTGATGTACTCTTATGACATAACTAGTCCCTTTGGCACATAATCTGAAAATTGTAATAGCATGGCTTTTACCTTCCTAGAATTACTTTACCTCGAGCTACACTTTAAAAAGCCATTGGGCCCTTTATCCTCCTGAAGGATCTTTACCCTTAAAAGGATTGAAAAGAATTACAAACACCTGCCTGCTTTCCTCCCAAAACAGCGCCACTCCTGTCTACAGGTTGTGTGTGGTATTGCAGCAAAAGCCCTATTTCACATGGTGCAATGGTCAAGTCTGTTGATGGTTCACAATCCTAATCTAAGATTAATCTGCGTGCAAAGGCAGAAGAATGCAGCCTGGACGCCATCACCGGCAGCATAGTACCTTGCACTTCAATGGATCCTGTATTTAGCTCATTCATACACATAATTGGACAGCATTGGGGTATATTATTAGAGAACTGACCCAAGAGCGTGAAAAACCTCCATCTGGGTAAATAGAAGTCAATAAGATCACACGATAATGATGTGATAATTATTGGGATGCAGATTTAGCTTTTTCTATGGCGTGATAAAGGCCCGGGGCAGCCAAAACGTTGTGATTTTTCTGCACTAATATAGCTACTAAAAGGAGGACGTCTGGTTCCTGGATTTCTCAGTGTGACAATTATTGCTATGTAATTAAAAAAATGCTTATTATTATTATTATTTTTATATATGTATTTATTTCCTATTATTATAATAACATCTTCTAATAATGATTTATTATTATTATTATTTAATATGAATATATTTATCTCCCATGATTATAATAACAGCTTCTAATTACGTATTATTTTTATTATTATTATTATTATATATGTATTTATTTGCCATTATTATATTAACCACTTCGAATAATGTATTTATTTTTATTATTATACATTTATTTCAAGCTTATTATTATTTTTATATATGTATTTATATCCTATTATAAATAACATCTTCTAACAATGATTTATTATTATTATTTAATATGAATATATTTATCTCGGATGATTATAGTAACAGCTTCTAATCACATATTATTTGTATTATTATTATTATATATGTATTTATTTACCATTGTTATAATAACCACTTCGAATAATTTTTTTTTTATTATTATACATTTATTTCCCATTATTATAATAAACATTTCTAAATGTATTTTTATTATTATATATGAATATATTTATTTACCATTATGATGATAACCATTTCTAACACTGAATTTATTATTATTATTATTATTTATGAATATTTTTTATTTCCAATTATTAAAATAACCACTCCTAATAATGTATTTCTTATGTTGGATATTTTTTTTAATTGATTTACTAAAAATATACATTACATACAAGTAGAAATATTTTCATTTCTAATTTATTTTTACTTTTTTTTTTTTTTTTTTTTTTTTAAATAATTTGATTCTTTTTTTCTTTTAGATTGTAATATTGCAGTGATTTTTATACGCATCTTTTTTTTATTAGTTCTTCTATGCGGATCATGCTGGGACTGGTCGCATTAGCATAGGTAAACTTTGTTTTAGACACTCTGGAGCTTTTGGATTTTTGCTTTACAAAGACAATTGTATAAAATGAAGACGTGTGTCGGGGAATCACAGGAATAGAAGACGTCTTCCATGGCACCGGGCCTGACGGAGCCGGAGCGTTAATATTCTATAGTAGATTCTTTTCACCTTTCAATCTAATAAAAACAAATCAGCTTTTCTTCATTACGGCCGCACATCTGAGACTCGCTCATATTGAACCCAATCCCCTGTGATTCATTAAAACGAGAAAACGTCTTTATTACTAGAGGAAGACAAAGGCCCCTGCATGGAGCATATGGAAAGTAGCTGAATGAGGACTTAGGCGGTCGTGTGCCCGGCACGGGGAGCCCCTTCTTATCCTTTAAAATGGTGTCAGACAAAGGCCCAACCTCTTCACGGTCACTGCGGCCTAAAAGGAAACCCATTGAAAGCACCATGTTCATTGATCACCCTCAGATAGGACAATAAAGACCCGAGATGCATTAAATTCAATACAACATCACATTGCTGATCCGTTCACTTCATCAGATGCTGGAAAAATTATCAACGTGTATTTTTTTTCTATTTTTTTTTCTATTTTTCTCCTTATTTTTCATTTTATCACTGTTTGCTTTTAGACTTGCATTACATTGATTTATCCATTACACGGTTTTGTATCGTTCTATTAGTACCAGTATTATATTGATAAATGCTTATTTCTGGAAATTTTAGAATGTTCTTCTATGAGACAGAAGGTATGAAAGGTTTAAATAACTGGAGTTATGGGTGGGGGGCAGAGAGATTGATTGGAGGCTTTTATGCATCGCATGCCAAAATCAGGTGTCAAATTAATAATTAATTATGATGCATAACACATAAGGCTATATTTAAAGAGCAAAGAATGGAATTCTTCAACCTTTTGCGTCCCGAGATGGAATACAGATCTCAAAGGTTAAATTTATCTTATTTTTACCCTTAAAAATGTTTAATTCTATTTCTCATCATTGCCCCCTTGCTGTAATGTATGAACTGCAAGGAATAGAGGAATGACATCTGTTCTAAGCTCATTAGTTATTTGCAAACATAGATATTACTACTTAATAAAATGAGTTAATGTTATTATAATGTTGATATAATACTGCCCCTATGGAAAAAGCTACAGTTACTATATACTGCTCCTATGTGCAAGAATATAACTACTATAATACTGCCCCTATGTAAAAGAACATAACTACTATAATACTGCCCCTATGTACAAGAATATAACTACTATAATACTGCCCCTGTGTACAAGAATATAACTACTATAATACTGCCCCCATGTACAAGAATATAATTACTATACTACTTCCCCTATGTACAAGAATGTAACTACTATAATACTGCCCCCTATGTACAAGAATATAACTACTATAATACCGCCTCTATGTACAAGAATATAACTACTATAATACTGCTCCTATGTACAAGAATATAGCTACTATAATACTGCTCCCTATGTACAAGAATATAACTACAATAATACTGCCCCCTATGTACAAGAATATAACTACTGTAATACTGCTCATATGTACAAGAATGTAACTACTATAATACTGCTCCTATGTACAAGAATATAACTACCATAATACTGCCCCTATGTACAAGAATATAACTACTATAATACTGCCCCATGTACAAGAATACAACTACTATAATACTGCGCCTATGTACAAGAATATAACTACTATAATACTGTCCCTATGTACAAGAATATAACTACTATAATACCGCCCCTATGCACAAGAATATAGCTACTATAATACCGCCTCTATGTACAAGAATATAACTACTATAATACTGCTCCCTATGTACAAGAATATAACTACTATAATACTGCTTTTACGTACAAGAATATAACTACTATAATACTGCTACTATGTACAAGAATATAACTACTATAATACCGCCCCTATGTACAAGAATATAGCTACTATAATACCGCCTCTATGTACAAGAATATAACTACTATAATACTGCTCCCTATGTACAAGAATATAACTACTGTAATACTGCTCCTATGTACAAGAATATAACTACTATAATACTGCTCCCTATGTACAAGAATATAACTACTATAATACTGCTCCTATGTACAGGAATATAACTACTATAATACTGCCCCTATGTACAAGAATATAACTACTATAATACTGCTCCTATGTACAAGAATATGACTACTATAATACTGCTTTTACGTACAAGAATATAACTACTATAATACTGCCCCTATGTACAAGAATATAACTACTATAATACTGCTCCATGTACAAGAATATAACTACTATAATACTGCCCCTATGTACAAGAATATAACTACTATAATACTGCCCCTATGTACAAGAATATAACTACTATAATACTGCCCCTATGTACAAGAATATAACTACTATAATACTGCCCCTATGTACAAGAATATAACTACTATAATACTGCTCCATGTACAAGAATATAACTACTATAATACTGCCCCTATGTACAAGAATATAACTACTATAATACTGCCCCTATGTACAAGAACATAACTACTATAATACTGCCCCTATGTACAAGAATATAACTACTATAATACTGCCCCTGTGTACAAGAATATAACTACTATAATACTGCCCCCTATGTACAAGAATATAACTACTATAATACTGCTCATATGTACAAGAATATAACTACTATAATACTGCTCCTATGTACAAGAATATAACTACTATAATACTGCTTTTACGTACAAGAATATAACTACTATAATACCGCCTCTATGTACAAGAATATAACTACTATAATACTGCTCCCTATGTACAAGAATATAACTACTATAATACTGCTCATATGTACAAGAATATAACTACTATAATACTGCTACTATGTACAAGAATATAACTACTATAATACCGCCCCTATGTACAAGAATATAGCTACTATAATACCGCCTCTATGTACAAGAATATAACTACTATAATACTGCTCCCTATGTACAAGAATATAGCTACTATAATACTGCTCCTATGTACAAGAATATAACTACTATAATACTGCCCCTATGTACAGGAATATAACTACTATAATACTGCCCCTATGTACAAGAATATAACTACAATAATACTGCCCCCTATGTACAAGAATATAACTACTATAATACTGCTCATATGTACAAGAATATAACTACTATAATACTGCTCCTATGTACAAGAATATAACTACTATAATACTGCTTTTACGTACAAGAATATAACTACTATAATACCGCCTCTATGTACAAGAATATAACTACTATAATACTGCTCCCTATGTACAAGAATATAACTACTATAATACTGCTCATATGTACAAGAATATAACTACTATAATACTGCTACTATGTACAAGAATATAACTACTATAATACCGCCCCTATGTACAAGAATATAGCTACTATAATACCGCCTCTATGTACAAGAATATAACTACTATAATACTGCTCCCTATGTACAAGAATATAGCTACTATAATACTGCTCCCTATGTACAAGAATATAACTACTATAATACTGCCCCTATGTACAGGAATATAACTACTATAATACTGCCCCTATGTACAAGAATATAACTACTATAATACTGCTCCTATGTACAGGAATATAACTACTATAATACCGCCCCTATGTACAAGAATATAACTACTGTAATACTGCTCCAATGTACAAGCATATAACTACTGTAATACTGCTCCTATGTACAAGAATATGACTACTATAATACTGCTTTTACGTACAAGAATATAACTACTATAATACTGCCCCTATGTACAAGAATATAACTACTATAATACTGCTCCATGTACAAGAATATAACTACTATAATACTGCCCCTATGTACAAGAATATAACTACTATATTACTGCCCCTATGTACAAGAATATAACTACTATAATACTGCTCCTATGTACAAGAATATAGCTACTATAATACTGCCCCTATGTACAAGAATATAACTACTATAATACTGCTCCTATGTACAAGAATATAACTACTATAATACTGCTCCTATGTACAAGAATATAACTACTATAATACTGCTCATATGTACAAGAATATAACTACTATAATACTGCTCCTATGTACAAGAATATAACTACTATAATACCGCCTCTATGTACAAGAATATAAGTGCTATAACACTACCCCAATACAGGTGTGCTCAAAAGCTTACATGCCCCGGCAGAATTTTTGCTTTCTTGGCCTTTTTTTCAGAGAATATGAATGATAACACCTAAACTTTTTCTCCACTCATGGTTAGTGGTTGGGTGAAGCCATTTATTGTCAAACTACTGTGTTTTCTCTTTTTAAATCATAATGACAACCCAAAACATCCAAATGACCCTGATCAAACGTTCACATAGCATGGTGATTTTGGCCTGATAACATGCACAGAAGTTGCCACAAATGGGTTTGGATGGCTACTAAAGGTAACATCCTCACCTGTGACCTGTTTGCTTGTAATCCGTGTGTGTGTGTGTGTGTGTGTGTGCATAAAAGCTGAATGAGTTTCTGGGATCCAGATAGACTCTTGCATCGTTCATCCAGCCACTGACTTTGTGAGTCATGGGGAAAGCAAAAGAATTATCAACGGATCTACAGGAAAAGGTAGTGAAACTGTATAAAACAGGAAAGGGATACAAAAAGATATCCAAGGAATTGATGATGCCAGTCAGCAGCATTCAAACTGTGATTAACAAATGGAAAATCAGGGGCTCTGTAAAATCAAAACCACGGTCAGGTAGACCAATAAAAATGTCGTCCACAACTGTTCGGGATGCAATGAAAAACCCACAAATAACATCAGCTGAAATACAGGACTCTCTGAAAACTAGCGGCGTGGCTGTTTGAAGATGCACAATAAGGAGGCACTTAAAGAAAATTGTGCTGCATGGTCGAGTCACCAGAAGAAAGCCAGTACTGCGCAAATGCTGCAAAGTATCTCGCCTACAATACACAAAACAGCACAGGGACAAGCCTCAAAACTTAAGGAACAAGGTAATTTGGGATGATGAGACCAAAATTGAACTTTTTGGCTACAACCATAAACATTACATCTGGAGAGCGCTCAACAAGACCTATGATGAAAGGAACACCATTCCTACTCTAAAGCACGAAGGTGGATCACTGATGTTTTGGGGATGTGAGCTACAGTTGTGGCCAAAAATATTGACACCCCTGCAATTCTGTCAGATAATACTCAGTTTCTTCCTGAAAATGATTGCAATCACAAATTCTTTGGTATTATTATCTTCATTTAATTTGTCTTAAATGAAAAAACACAAAAGAGAATGAAGCAAAAAATTGATCATTTCACACAAAACTCCAAAAATGGGCCAGACCAAAGTATTGGCACCCTCAGCCTAATACTTGGTTCCACAACCTTTAGCCAAAATAACTGCGACCAACCACTTCCGGTAACCATCAATGAGTTTCTTACAATGCTCTGCTGGAATTTTAGACCATTCTTCTTTGGCAAACTGCTCCAGGTCCCTGATATTTGAAGGGTGCCTTCTCCAAACTGCCATTTTTAGATCTCTCCCCAGGTGTTCTATGGGATTCAGGTCTGGACTCATTGCTGGCCACCTTAGAAGTCTCCAGTGCTTTCTCTCAAACCATTTTCTAGTGCTTTTTGAAGTGTGTTTTGGGTCATTGTCCTGCTGGAAGACCCATGACCTCTGAGGGAGACCCAGCTTTCTCACACTGGGCCCTACGTTATGCTGCAAAATTTGTTGGTAGTCTTCAGACTTCATAATGCCATGCACACGGTCAAGCAGTCCAGTGCGAGAGGCAGCAAAGCAACCCCAAAAACATCAGGGAACCTCCGCCATGTTTGACTGTAGGGACTGTGTTCTATTCTTTGAATGTCTCTTTCTTTCTTCTGTAAACTCTATGTTGATGCCTTTGCCCAAAAACCTCTACTTTTGTCTGATCTGACCAGAGAACATTCTTCCAAAACGTTTTAGGCTTTTTCAGGTAAGTTTTGGCAAACTCCAGCCTGGCTTTTTTATGTCTCGGGGTAAGAAGTGGGGTCTTCCTGGGTCTCCTACCATACATTCCCTTTTTATTCAGACGCCGAAGGATAGTATGGGTTGACACTGTTGTACCCTCGGACTGCAGGGCAGCTTGAACTTGTTTGGATGTTAGTCGAGGTTCTTTATCCAACATCCGCACAATCTTGCGTTGAAATCTCTTGTCAATTTTTCTTTTCCGTCCACATCTAGGGAGGTTAGCCACAGTGCCATGGGCTTTACACTACTTGATAACACTGCGCACGGTAGACACAGGAACATTCAGGTCTTTGGAGATGGACTTGTAGCCTTGAGATTGCTCATGATTCCTCACAATTTGGTTTCTCCAGTCCTGAGACAGTTCTTTGGTCTTCTTTCTTTTCTCCATGCTCAATGTGGTACATACAAGGACACAGGACAGAGGTTGAGTCAACTTTAATCCATGTCACGTAGTATATTGTCCAGCTACGTAGTATGTTGCCCAGTCACGTAGTATATTGCCCAGCCACGTAATACATTGCCCAGCCACGTAGTATATAGCCCAGTCACGTAGTATATTGCCCAGCCACATAGTATATAGCAGAGCCACGTAGTATATTGTCCAGCTACATAGTATATTGCCCAGCCACGAAGTATATTGGCCAGCACAGAGCCATGTAGTATAGAGACTTTCCCACTCCTCGCCACGGTCCCCGGACCGCTCCATTGCAAGCGGCAGCTTCCGCTCCCATCCCAGGGCTGGTGTGAGCAGGACCTATGATGACGTCGCGGTCACATGACCGTGAGGTCACGGCAGGTCCTTGTCGCACACCAGCGCTGGGACGGGAGCGGAAGCTGCCGCTTGCAATGGAGCGGTCCGGGGAGCATGGCGAGGAGTGGGAAAGGCGGCGGAGGGTGAGTATAGCAGTTTTTTTTTTTATTATTATTTTTAACATTACCTATTTTTACTATTGATGCCGCATAGGCAGCATCAATAGTAAATAGTTGGGGACACACAGGGTTAATAGCAGTGTAAACGGAGTGCGTTACACCGCGGGCCGTTACCGCTGCCATTAACCCTGTGTGAGCAGTGAGTGGAGGGGATTACGGAGCGGGCGCCGGGCAGTGAGTGCAGGGGAGTAGGGGAGGGACTAATCGCACTGTGGCCGTCGCTGATTGGTCGCGGCAGCCATGACAGGCAGCTGCCGAGACCAATCAGCGAACGAATAACCGTGACAGAGGTACAGACAGACAGACGGAAGTGACCCTTAGGCAATTATATACAGTGGGGCAAAAAAGTATTTAGTCAGTCAGCAATAGTGCAAGTTCCACCACTTAAAAAGATGAGAGGCGTCTGTAATTTACATCATAGGTAGACCTCAACTATGGGAGACAAACTGAGAAAAAAAAATCCAGAAAATCACATTGTCTGTTTTTTTAACATTTTATTTGCATATTATGGTGGAAAATAAGTATTTGGTCAGAAACAAACAATCAAGATTTCTGGCTCTCACAAACCTGTAACTTCTTCTTTAAGAGTCTCCTCTTTCCTCCACTCATTACCTGTAGTAATGGCACCTGTTTAAACTTGTTATCAGTATAAAAAGACACCTGTGCACACCCTCAAACAGTCTGACTCCAAACTCCACTATGGTGAAGACCAAAGAGCTGTCAAAGGACACCAGAAACAAAATTGTAGCCCTGCACCAGGCTGGGAAGACTGAATCTGCAATAGCCAACCAGCTTGGAGTGAAGAAATCAACAGTGGGAGCAATAATTAGAAAATGGAAGACATACAAGACCACTGATAATCTCCCTCGATCTGGGGCTCCACGCAAAATCCCACCCCGTGGGGTCAGAATGATCACAAGAACGGTGAGCAAAAATCCCAGAACCACGCGGGGGGACCTAGTGAATGAACTGCAGAGAGCTGGGACCAATGTAACAAGGCCTACCATAAGTAACACACTACGCCACCATGGACTCAGATCCTGCAGTGCCAGACGTGTCCCACTGCTTAAGCCAGTACATGTCCGGGCCCGTCAGAAGTTTGCTAGAGAGCATTTGAATGATCCAGAGGAGTTTTGGGAGAATGTCCTATGGTCTGATGAAACCAAACTGGAACTGTTTGGTAGAAACACAACTTGTCGTGTTTGGAGGAAAAAGAATACTGAGTTGCATCCATCAAACACCATACCTACTGTAAAGCATGGTGGTGGAAACATCATGCTTTGGGGCTGTTTCTCTGCAAAGGGGCCAGGACGACTGATCCGGGTACATGAAAGAATGAATGGGGCCATGTATCATGAGATTTTGAGTGCAAACCTCATTCCATCAGCAAGGGCATTGAAGATGAAACGTGGCTGGGTCTTTCAACATGACAATGATCCAAAGCACACCGCCAGGGCAACGAAGGAGTGGCTTCGTAAGAAGCATTTCAAGGTCCTGGAGTGGCCTAGCCAGTCTCCAGATCTCAACCCTATAGAAAACCTTTGGAGGGAGTTGAAAGTCCGTGTTGCCAAGCGAAAAGCCAAAAACATCACTGCTCTAGAGGAGATCTGCATGGAGGAATGGGCCAACATACCAACAACAGTGTGTGGCAACCTTGTGAAGACTTACAGAAAACGTTTGACCTCTGTCATTGCCAACAAAGGATATATTACAAAGTATTGAGATGAAATTTTGTTTCTGACCAAATACGTCTTTTCCACCATAATATGCAAATAAAATGTTAAAAAAACAGACAATGTGATTTTCTGGATTTTTTTTCTCAGTTTGTCTCCCATAGTTGAGGTCTACCTATGATGTAAATTACAGACGCCTCTCATCTTTTCAAGTGGTGGAACTTGCACTATTGCTGACTGACTAAATACTTTTTTGCCCCACTGTATATAGATAATACTGCCCCTATGTACAAGAATATAACTACTATAATACTGCTCCTATGTACAAGAATATAACTACTATAATACTGCACCTATGTACAGGAATATAACTACTATAATACTGCCCCTATGTACAGGAATATAACTACTATAATACTGCCCCATGTACAAGAATACAACTACTATAATACTGCGCCTATGTACAAGAATATAACTACTATAATACTGTCCCTATGTACAAGAATATAACTGCTACTAGATGGTGGCCCGATTCTAATGCATCGGGTATTCTAGAATATAAATGTAGTTTATTTATGAAGATTTTAGAATAATACATTGCATACACAGAATTTGGCTGGCCGGGCGCGACCAATTAGCGAAGCGTGGTTCAAATCCCGTGCCATTTCGCGGCCGGAGTTCGCCTGTCGCTGATTGTTCGTGGCCGGCCTTGTAGTATATAACACAGCTCACGTAATATATAACAGCCCACATAGTGTATAACACAGCCACGTAGTATATAACACAGCCCATGTAGTATATTGCACAGCCAAGTAGTATGTAGCACAGCCTACGTAGTATATTGCACAGCCCACGTAATATATTGCATAGCTCACGTAGTATATTGCACAGCCACGTAGTATATTGTACAGCCCACATGGTATATAGCACAGCCGCGTAGTATATATCACAGCCACGTAGTGTATTGCACAACCCACGTAGTATATTACACAGCCATATAGTATTTTACACAGCCCACGTAGTATATAGCACAGTGACTTAGTATATAACAGCCCTCACAGTATATAACACAGCCAACGTAGTGTATAACACAGCTACCCACGTAGTGTATAACACAGCCACGTAGTATATTGCACAGCCACGTAGTATATTGCCCAGCCCACGTAGCATATTGCACAGCCACGTAGTGTATAGCACAGCCATGTAGTATAGTGCACAGTCCACGCAGTATATTACACAGCCCGCGTAGTATATAGCACAGCGACGTAGTATAACAGCCCATGCAGTATATAACACAGCCACGTAGTGCCACATAGTATATAGCACAGCCAAGTAGTATATAGCACAGCCACATAGTATATTGCACTGCCACGTAGTATATTGCACAGTCCACGTAGTATATAGCACAGCCCACGTAGTATATAACACAGCCACCTAGTATATTACACAGCCCACGTAGTATATAGCACAGCCATGTAGTATGTTGCACAGCCGACAAAGTACATAACACAACCCACAAGTATATAGCACAGGCCACGCAGTATATTACAGCCACATAATATATTACACAGCCCACGTAGAACATTGCACAGCCGACATAGTATATAGCACAGCGATGTAGTATATAACAGCCCGTGCAGTATAACATAGCCCACGTAGTCCCATGTAGTATATAGCACAGCCAAGTAGTATATTGCACAGCCACATAGTATATAGCACAGTCCACGTAGTATATAGCACAGCCCACGTAGTATATAGCACAGCCCACGTAGTATATAGCACAGCCATGTAGTATATAGCACAGCCACGTAGTATATTGCACAGCTGACGCAGTATATTACAGAGACAACGCAGTATATAGCACAGGCCACGCAGTATATTACACAGCCACGTAGTATATTACACAGCCCACGTAGTATATTACACAGCCCACGTAGTATATAGCACAGCCACATATAATATTGCACAGCCGGCATACTATATAACACTGCCAACGCAGTATATAACACTGCCCACGTAGTATATAACACAGCCCACGCAGTATATAGAAATGTGGGCACCATATCCCTTTAAAAAAAATTTTTTAAATAAAAAATAGTTATATACTCACCCTTCGATGGCCCCCGGATCCATCGCAGGCCTTTCCCGATCCTCGCGCGCCGCTCCGGTCCCAAGCGGCAATAACACGTGATGATGTACCAGTCTCGTGAGACCGCGACGTCATCTCCAGTCATTGCTGCAATGCATTATTGCGACCGGAGCGGCGCGCGAGGTGCAGGAAAGGCCTGGGCTGGATCCGGGGGTCGTCGGAGGGTGAGTATATAATGATTTTTTTATTTTTTTCATTTTTTTTAACATAACATGTTTTTACTATTGATGCTGCATAGGCAGCATCAATAGTAAAAAGTTGGTCACACAGAGGGTTAATGGCAGCGTTAACGGACTGCGTTACACTGCGTTTTGCCGCGGTGTAAGGCAGTCCTTTTAACGCTATGTTGGCGCTGACTGGGGGGAGAGTATGGAGGGGACATTGACTGCAGCGGAGTAGGGAGCGGCCATTTCACGGCCGGACTGTGACTGTCGCTGATCAGCGACGCAAGATTTCCGTGACAGACAAACGGACATCCGGAAGTGACCCTTAGACAATTATATAGTAGATAATACTGCCCCCTATGTACAAGAATATAATTACCGTATATACTTGAGTATAAGCCGAGATTTTCAGCCCATTTTTTTAGGCTGAAAGTCCCCCTCGGCTTATACTCGAGTCATTATCCCAGGGAGTCGGTGGGGGCAGGGAGTGGTGGCTGTCACATAATACTCACCTGCTCACGGCGCAGTCCCTGCTTCTCAGATTGTCTCTGACGCCGGCAACTTGTTCCTGTGTTCAGCGGTAAAGAAATTAATATGGACATGATTCCACTCCCATAGGCGTGGAGCGCATATTCATTACTTTAATTAGCGGTACCACTGAAAACAGGAACAAGCTGCTGGCACCAGAGACCATCGCATCGGAGAAGGAGGGACCGCGCCAGTAGGGTGAGTATGACGGGGAGGGTGAGCCATGCGATATTCACCTGTCCCCGTTCCAGCGCCGGCCTCCATCTTCCGCATCCTCTGGCTGTGACGCTCAGGTCAGAGGGCGCGATGACGTGGTTAGTGCGCGCCGCCTTCTGCCTTAACAGTCACTGCAGAGAGACGGAAGACACAGCGGCGCACGGCAGTGGAACGGGGACAGGTGAATATCGCAAGTGCCGGGGGCCTGAGCGACAAGAGGTGAGTATGTCATTTTTTTTAATCGCAGCAGCATCATATGGGGCATAATATGCTATGGAGCATCTTATGCGGCCATCAACCTTTGTGCAGCATTATATGGGGCGTATTTTGTATGGAGCATCTTATGGGGCCATCATGAACTTTATGGAGCATTATATGGGGCTCCTGATTCAATATGGATATTCAAAAACATTTAACCTACTGATGTCTCAATCAATTTTACGTTTATTGGTATCTATTTTTATTTTTGAAATTTACGAGTAGCTGCTGCATTTCCCACCCTAGGCTTATACTCGAGTCATTAAGTTTTGCCAGGTTTTTTATGGCAAAATTAAGGGTCTCGGCTTTTACTCAAGTATATATGGTACTATTGTACTGTCCCCTATGTACAAGAATATAACTACTATAATACTGCCCCTATGTACAAGAATATAACAACTATAATACTGCTTCTATGTACAAGAATATAACTACTATAATACTGATCCCTATGTACAAGAATATAACTACTATAATACTGCTCCTATGTACAAGAATATAACTACTATAATACTGCTCCTATGTGCAAGAATATAACTACTATAATACTGCCCCTATGTACAAGAATATAACAACTATAATACTGCTTCTATGTACAAGAATATAACTACTATAATACTGATCCCTATGTACAAGAATATAACTACTATAATACTGCTCCTATGTACAAGAATATAACTATTATAATACTGCTTCTATGTACAAGAATATAACTACTATAATACTGCTCCTATGTACAAGAATATAACTACTATAATACTGCTTCTATGTACAAGAATATAACTACTATAATACTGATCCCTATGTACAAGAATATAACTACTATAATACTGCTCCTATGTACAAGAATATAACTATTATAATACTGCTTCTATGTACAAGAATATAACTACTATAATACTGATCCCTATGTACAAGAATATAACTACTATAATACTGCCCCTATGTACAAGAATATAACAAATATAATACTGCCCCTTTGTACAAGAATATAACTACTATAATACTGCTCCTATGTACAAGAATATAACTACTATAATACTGCTCCTATGTACAAGAATATAACTACTATAATACTGCTCCTATGTACAAGAATATAACTACTATAATACTGCCCCTATGAGAAATAAGATTCTCTGGTCTGATGAGACTAAGATAGACCTTTTTGGTGATAATTCTAAGTGGTATGTGTGGAGAAAACCAGGCACTGCTCATCACCTGCCCAACACAATCCCAACAGTGAAACATGGTGGTGGCAGCATCATGCTATGGGGGTGTTTTTCAGCTGCAGGGAGAGGAAGACTGGTTATCATTGAAGGAAAATGAATGCGGCCAAGTACAGAGATATCCTGGATGAAAACCTCTTCCAGAGTGCTCTGGACCTCAGACTTGGCCGAAGGTTCACCTTCCAACAAGACAATGACCCTAAGCACACAGCTAAAATAACAAAGGAGCGGCTTCAGAACAACTCTGTGACCATTCCTGACCGGCCCAGCCAGAGCTCTGACCTAAACCCAACTGAGCATCTCTGGAGAGACCTGAAAATGGCTGTCCACCAACGTTCACCATCCAACCTGACGGAACTGGAGAGGATCCGCAAGGAAGAATGGCCGAGGATCTCCAAATCCAGGTGTGAAAAACTCGTTGCATCATTCCCAAGAAGACTCATGGCTGCACTAGCTCAAAAGGGGCTTCTACTAAACACTGAGCAAAGGGGCTGAAGACTTATGACCATGGGATATTTCAGTTTTTCTTTTTTAATAAATTTGCTAAAATTTCTAAATTTCTGTTTTTTTTTCAGTCAAGATGGAGTGCAGAGTGCACATTAATGAGAAAAAAATGAACTTTTTTGAATTTACCAAATGGCTGCAATGAAACAAAGAGTGAAAAATATAAAGGGGTCTAAATACTTTCCGTACCCACTCTACATTACTATAATATTGCTCCTATGTACAAGAATGTAACTACAAGAAACACATCCTCCCTCTACAATGCAGGTCCACACACCATCACGTATTGTGATCTCTGACTGCGGAGCGGTCACACTGGTCATGTACCACGGTCGTTTTTATCATATCATTGGGCAATGACTGTTGTGCTGTTTCAGAGTAGCAGGTGCGTGACTACTGCATCTGTGTCCCATGTAATCTCATTAATCCGAGCTGCCTAATTCTGGGTCACGCTTATTTGTAATACTACAACATTTACTGGTGACAATTGTTCCAAAGGATCGGCTTTTATTGCCATGTTCCCCTGTGTATAAGTCTGGAAAGACACCAGGGCAGCTAAAAAGTGTTGTTCCAAAGACTTAAGAAATAGCGTCCATAGGTCGATGTGCACATTTGCAACTAACGATAAGGCACATAGATGTTAGATACATACAATTCATAGAAAAGAAATAGATATTTAGTTTTGAAATGGATAAAAGATGGTTATAGATAGATGAATAGATAGATAGATAGATAATAGATAGATAGATAGATAGAGATAGATAGATAATAGATAATAGATAGATGGGTAGAAAATAATAGATATATAGAGTATATAGACAATATCCTAGATAAAACAGAAGTATTTATATAGACAGTGTCTATTGGTGGCTCTTACCATTATTTCTCGGTCAAACATTAACCGAAACATTAGCGCATGGCCTATAGGGGGCAGTCATAGCTCTTTACCCGTTCTCTGAATGACAAAGTAGCCTTTTTATTATCATCTTATTCATCTTTCTATATGTTACTCCTAAGAATACATACACTGATACATTGTTGCATTATAAAACAGTGGCTTTCTAGCTTACTCTCATAGAAATCTCTTCTACAACTGTTTAAAAAAAAAAAAAAAGATTAAAAAAAATATCAAGGTCATTTAAAGGGCAAAATTTCAATCCTGCCAAAAAACCCCCCTCATTTTCAGTCTTTCTCCCATCTGTCTACCATTACAATATTTTATCACATATCATACAAATATCTGTTCATTAGTGTATTCAGTGCAAACAAGCAGAGTCTCGTTCATAGGCAAAAATCTGCTGCTGATAGACCACAGTCATCTGGCCTGGGAAAATCACAAGTCAGAAACCGAGAGAAGCACAAAATGTGTCCGTAACATTCCCTGTAATATTCCCTCCAATAATAGAAGACAAAGGACTCTAATCTATAAGGTTCAACCATATAAACATCCGACACATTTTACAAACATTCTCTAGAAGTGTGATGGGTCAACTAAACATTGATGTTCAAGAGTTAGAATCTCATCATTATGTTGGAACATTCTATCTATATGTATATATATATATATATATATATATATATATATATATATATACATACACACACACATAAATATAAATATATTATATATTTCATATTTTTATTTTTTCTTAACAATGTATCAAAGATAAATATCTTTGGCGCACTGATTTATTTACCTGTTTTCAAGCAGCGTAAGCCATAAAGCAATTACTTTTTCTATATATATATATAATTATATATATATATATATATATATATATATATATATATATATATCTATATATATATATGTATGTATATATATTATTATTATTTATTTATTTTCGATATACAATGTATCAAAGACAAACATTGTTGGGGCACGGATTTATTTACCTATTTTCTAACACCATAAGCCATAAAGCAATGACTTTTTCCTTTCCGTTCATGCATTATTTATGCTATGCAAAGTAGCTCACAACAACATATTAGTTAACCCCTTCCATGATAGATCATTTGCAACCCTTCAAACCATTCAATCACCCTTTTTAACATAATTACTTTTTTTTTTTTTTACCCCCCCCCCCGGAAAATATAAAATGATTTATTGCTTCCTGTTTGGAATCTTGTCTTCAGTGATTCTTTCTATATTATCTCTGGGATCTGGCGGACAGTTCTTGTCGTACACACTGTCGGCATCACATCATCTCTTCCTCTTCCTGAACATAAAGCCCACGGTTATTACAAAAGGCGATGAGAGAGTAGGATTCATCCTCAATTCTCAGTAGATCTAATTAACAGGTGGAATCACACCCTCGGTCCCTGAAATATTGCCAAACACCATAGAAACTGAGGTCTGGGCTTTGAGAGCACCATCTGTAGCAGTCTCTGCATGGGGGATTGATTTTGCTTAGAATATAATTTTTAATTAAAAGTAAAATTAAAAAAAAAAAAAATTACTTTATTTTTTTCCAACATCCCTAATAAAATTATTAGGGATGTTGGAAAAAAATAAAGTAATTTTAATTAAAAGTAAATAAAAAAAAAATTACTTTATTTTTTTCCAACATCCCTAATAATTTTATTTGGGATGTTGGGAAAAAATAAAGTAATTTTTTTCTAAATTTACTTTTAATTAAAAATATATTCTAAGCAAAATCAATAAATGCAAATTTTTTTCTCACATAAAATTCATGCTTGTAGCATAAGAATGGATATTATTTTAATGAAATAAAAATACATAAAAACTTTTTTTTATTTTAAAAAGATAAAATTATTTTATTTAAAAAAAAAAAAAAGTAAAATCTTTTATAAAAATATTGAAATTTAAAGAGAATGTTTTTAATTCTTTTTTTGACTTGTGATATTTTTTTTTTCCCTTTACGACGCATGAGGTTAGCCATACTAGAAAATATTTTTTACGTAAATCTTATACACTAACGAAGCTACAATAAAAATCAAATATTTTATTCTGAAAATAAAACACATCAGGGGACGACATCGTTCAGGCTTTCGCGTAATTACGGAATTGTCGGTACCTGTTAGCAGCTAATCTTGAAGCTATGTATCCTCCAGGGATTTGTGTTACTATGTAACCCCAAAAGAAGGAGCCGTGGATCATCCCAACAGTCTCGGGATCCCAATTAAATTTTGCTTTCTGTTAAAGGAAAGAAAGAGAAACGAGAAAACATCCTTACAAATTCTATAAATTAGTTATTTGCTACAATTCTTTAAAAAATGATACAAAATTGAGGAAAAGATGGAAAAAATGTTTATTTTTTTTTGTTTACATGTTTCCATTTTTCCAACATTCTAAAGCGGAACATTTACATTTATTTTTCATTCCTTTTACACATTTTTTTTTAACTCTTTTCAGACTACGACGGATAGATAGGAAGTGGGATTGTATAGGGGGTTAGACTCGCTCACCTCTTTAATAATTTTTCCGTTTTGATGAATGGTGCTGTTATTTACCATATCCACTATGGCCACTCCCAGATTACAACGAATCCCAAAAGAAATGCAGAACCCTAGGCCACTCATGATGGCGATGATATATCTCCTCGGCAGCCCAAAGCAGGTGCAGTCACATATAGGAGGTTTCTTCTCAGACACTTGCAACGGTTTCCCATCTTCCGTCAATTCGATATGTTCGTTTTTATTTTTTTTTTCTAAAACCCTTAAAAAAAAATAAAAAAAACAAGAACACAATTTTTAATTTGCAATTTTTCATAGCTAGGTTGCTATTCTTCGTCGCATCGCACGCTGAAAATAACCCCAAAAATGTAGAGCTCGATGTCGAGTAAATGCAAAAAAAAAAAGGCTCGGAACGTTCTCATTCAAAGCGTTGAAGCGAAAAAGAACAATTTGCAAAATTTGCTTCAGATAGGAGAGCAAAAAGATCTAAAGCCCCAGAAAAACAATCCCTTTAAATTATTAAACATATGTTTAATAGACATAATAAATATTTAATGTAGTCCTAAAATACATGGGGGGGGTTCATACAGATTCCCCAAAATCCACCTAAGCAAATAGTTACAAAAAATTGAAACTTAAACATGAAATGATTCTACTAATCTTAACTGCATAAAACAACAGCGAGAGGAAAATAAAAAAAATAATAATAATAATAAATATATATTTATATAAACCAATTATATATAATACATATATTACACATTCATATATATTATATCTACATAAACAATTATACATGAAAACACACACATATAAAAAGAAAGATAATTATGTGAATATGTAATTGCAAAAGTAACAATATAAAATTACAATAAAAAAAATACTTGATTGTACAAGACTTTTGGAAACGAAACGACTTAACCGCATATCTGTAGTATTCTAATAACATTGTATTTAAGAGACTATATATGTTTTAACGTAACATTTTTTTTAACCATTATTAATAAGTTATTCATTAATATTATACTACCAGAAATTGAAACATTTAACTAAATACATGTTGGGAAGTAAATGATCTATAAAATAAAATTTTCGCCAAAAATTCAAACGGTTTTAAAACTTTAGTTACGTTTGAAAATATATCGAAATTGGTAGAGAACAGAATAATATATGTGTGAGATTACATGCGTCATAGTTACGTCATGGCAAAAAAAAAAACATAATAAAAAAAAAAAGTGCTAACAAATATAATTAAAAAATGAGACACTTCTTAAAAAAAAAAAAAAAGCTAAGAGCATGGAAGGAAATGTCTAATTTGTGTCCCTGCTGTCGTCGACCTTCGCACTTATTAAATATTTATTTATTCGGCTTAAGCTCCTGAACATTCCGCTTGGGAATCCGTTAATGGCGTGTCTGCTGCTCCTTTACCCTTACAGGTTGCTGCGTTTTAGAATATTTAAGCTGTCAAAATTGAAATTAAATTTGAAGCCGACCAATAATTAACGAACGGGGGGGGGGGGGGGGGAATATGGCGGCGACTGAGCACGTACGCGACTTATTAATATTCATCGTACTTGCCGAATGAACCTTATCAAAATGTGCACAGTTACATTCGTCAAATTCTAAAGATTACAAATAAACTTTAAATTTTTCAGTAAAATGTTGATGATACCTGTGTAGCTGACCCAGGGATTTTCCTGCGAAATTCTTCAGCCCTTCTTTTCCAGGTGCTAAGACCCTTTGTTTTATTGTATCCATTATTGCTTCGGGTGTTGTTGCTTGTTCTCAATGCAAAGAACGACAACTTCTCATAGTGCTAGTGTAGATTCCCAGGATACAAAATATTCCAAACCTAATCCTACGAAAAAAAAAAAAAAAAAAAAGTGATGGCTTCTTCGCCTACAGATAGGGAAGGAGGATCACAAAGTGTTCCTGGCTGGGGAGCTTCCTCTTACTGTCAATGAAGGCAGTTTCATGGTTGGAACACAGCAGCATTTGGTCCTCTGGCGGCTTAAAAATCCCTTTTTACATCACCGTCGCCTCCATATACCGTGGATTCTCAGCAGCCGGAATGCAAAGCCGATGAAGAGGATGTTGCATTTCACCATAGACCAAAATTGACGTCCAAAGTAGAAAATCCCAGTATTGCAAAAATGGCATTTATTTTAGAGAATGAATTGCAAAAAATTTCACCAGGGAAATATTGGACTGTCCACTCGGGTCCCTTTGACCAAGGCAAACAGTTAGAATCTCAGGTTTAGGAGGTGGCTGCCCCTTAACTCCTTTCAGCACCATGGACAGGTCCAGTGGAAAGGAAGATCCTCTTCATGCTGCCACCGCTAACTTTCCAAGGGAATTGGGCGGACCGCCCTGTGCAGAATTCATTCTTAGTCTCACCAGTGTGGATGCTATGGAAACCAGAGGGAAGATGTCATCATTTCAATCCAGGATCACACAGAATGGAAAGTCCTCACTTTTTTTTTTTTTTAAATAAACCAGGAGTCAAACTTCTCCTGTGTTTATTCCAATCATCGTTATTTTTCAAAATTAAAAAAAAAATAAATTATTTTTTTTAAACACTTTCTGTAATAAGAGTTAATATTATCAGTTATTTTTCAAAATTAAAAAAATAATAATTTTTTTTTTAACACTTTCTTTAATAAGGGTTAATATCATCAAAGCGATTTGCTTATATACGACATGTTTAGACAATTACAATATATGTCACGTGTCACCGACATTCCCTCTTTTATTGAATGGAGTTTGATACAGGAGTGAATACAACAAGTTAATTTTTATTTTTTTATTATTTTTTTTTCTCGTATTTATAAATATTTTATAGCCGATGGGGAAAAAAAACCCACTGTAGCAAAAAATAATAATAATAAAAAAAATATTAACATCTCGGCGTAACTGTTTTGGTTTGATGCTTGGCTACAAGCTGTAGTGTAGGACTATCGGTTATATTAATTACAGATGTTTTACACCCATAGCAGGTTTTTTTTTTTTTGTGTTAATGATCAGTAATCAGTTCTGGGATTTTGATTAAAAAAAAAATCTAATCCAGTACAAGGCTGCCCTCTGGTGTTCAAATAGAAGCATGGCAGCCACCAGCGGAATTTTGCAGAAATAAAGGGGTTAAATGAAAGGGATTACGTCTACCATGTACATTGTGGACACTGTTTGTAAAGAATTCTAAACTGCACCTTACGGTATGCATATTGTTAATTATTGTTGATTATTAAACTCTATCGAGTTTGTAGCTCTAGTTAATAAATTTCTGGAGACTTTTAGTCACCGATGATTTATGGTCGCTTCCCTTGCCATGATTAGAAAACTTGGCTGCTGTCTTCCAGATACAGCACCAAGCAACGTCCACAGGTTATTTGTGGTGTTGTAGCTCAGCTCTTTTTAAATGAATGTGGTCAAGTTGCAATACCACAAACGACCTGTGGACAGAGGTGGCACTATTTTGGTAGAAAGTAGACAATAAAACTCACAATCAATAAAATTGACAGATTAAAAACCCCAAAAGAAGTCCACCTCCCCTGCCATAACAGCTCCGACGATGGAAAAATATAAAAGTTACAGGTCTGAGAAGATGGCAACACTAACCGTTTTTTAAACAGCACATTATAAGGTAAAGTGAATGTGGACATTCAAAACTGCAATTAAAAAAACAAAATCAAAACCCTAATTCAGCTACATCAATGACAGAATAAAATGGTTAATGTTTAGTCTTTAGTCTGTTTGCAGAAATAAAGTGATAAATAGATAGGGAGGAGAGGAGGGGGATGCTGCTGCAGCTTCTGCTAATTTTAGGCTACAAATTGTCAAAAGGGAGAAGAAGCAGAAGTGGGGAATGCAGGGATCAATGTGACTGGCAAAGGGAAGAGTCGGACGGCCATTGGACAGAGTTTAGAAAGCAGTGCACAGACGGGCCGGCGGCCCTCCCAACCGGAGCGTAACAGCTGCATAGAAATACTGGAAACTGTCACGCTCAGGTCGGGAGAGCCACCATCCAGTCCAAGCATTGCTTCCCGAACTCTGTCTGATTTATGCGTCGTCTGACTCTTCCCTTTAGAGCGCTATAAATCTGAAGAAATCTAGTGCAAATGTAACACCCCAGGTTCCTGGTTGTCACAGTGGCATTGCGTTCCTCATGGGGAGAGTGATGTCATGCTTGGAAGCGATGAAGGATCTCTTTTATCAGGTATTCACAAACATGCAACATGTTCTTACTCCAGGCCAGAAGGGGGAGCTCTGATTCAGTTTGTGGATGGCTCCCCTATATATATTCTAGCTGGAGGGAATGTAGTTAGTTAGTGCCAGACAGCAGACTGGGGCAGTCTGAGGCAGAGAGTCTGAGAGAAGTAGTGAGGGGCCGTGTAGCCATGTGAGATGCTGCAGCTCCTGGAAAGAGCTAGGAAAGCAGAATAAGTTGTAGATAGCGTGAAGGAGGAAAAGGAGCAAAGGAGAGAGAAGAACTGAGGGTTAGCTGCGACTGAGCTACCTCCTCACTGAAGCGCAGATACCGGTTGCCGGAAAACCGAGGTTGTGGGGGTAACTCTATGCCCCATGGCAGAAACCGGTGGACAGCAGATTGCAAGTCACCTGTTCACCATACACCTTAAGACACAGTGACGCATAGGGCCTGGGTCCTGATAGAGATCCGGCCGGACCAAACCTGTACCTGTGATCCGGTACCCTGGACTGTGGCTGCTTGAATTCATCAGTAAACCAGGTAAAGAGACTGCAACCCTGTGTCCTCTGTTTCTTGCTACACCATCTACCATCTTCATCTATACACCGGGAGCCCTGGGGACCCAGCTTCACCTGTGGGAAGCTATACCATCACTGCTTCCACAACATCACCCCAGAGGACCCTTTTAAGCAGCGTCAGTCACCTCTGATCGATTACCACAGGTGGCGTCATGAACAAACTATTCAAACAACCCCTTTAAGTCCTTTCCTCTTTACATGGGTACCCAGGGCCACGGACCGGGTCGCCGCCGTGACACATCCCTTTAAGTACCAGACCTGGTACCGAGTACCCCACAGCCCTGGCGGGCGTTCCACAAACATCACAGCTGTCCTCTCAGAAGGCTCAAAAAGTACAGGGACATAAGGAGGCAAAGTGGGATGGACGTGCCACAGAACTGGCACCGGTATCAGAGATTCTTCCCTTTCATGCTGGTGATATACTTGCTTGTAGGTTAAAATGATTACGCATTTTTAGTTAGCAAAATGTCCTGTGTCCCCTGTGTCTGCAGCGTATGTCCTGTGTCACCTGTATCTGCAGGGTATGTCCTATGTCCCCTGTATCTGCAGCGTATGTCCTGTGTCCCCTGTGTCTGTGCAGCACCCCAGGGTCCTGGTCGTTGCAATAATATCATTCTCCTCCAGAAGGGAGTGATGTTACGTTTGAAGGCAATAAAGGAGATCTCTTTACCAGGTATCACAAACCATTCAACACACTTCACACTCCAGTCCATCAGAGGGAGCTACGCTCCTATTTATTATGGCACTCTTCACAATTAGATAAAACTGGTGGTCTGGATAGGAAGTTAGGCAGATGCTGGCTGAGCTTCACACAGTCAGTTCCAGTCAGGCAGACAGAGTGGAAGGAGGAACATCAAGTAGTTGCTGACAGGGTTGGTCCCTGACAGGGGTGGGATCCTGTCAGAGGCCTAGACAGAAGGTCACGAAGCTGCTCCTGCCCCACGTGCGACAGCATCCTAAGAAAGGACAGAACAGCAAACTGTATTGTAGAGAGTGAGAAGAAGTCATAGCAAAAGGAGAGGAAACCAGAAGGAGTTCTGCCCTGCACAGGCTGCCTCCTTCTGAGGCACAGGATCCGGTAGCCAGAACACCGAGGGAGCAACAGTCTCTATGCCTTGCTCCAGAGACCGGCAGGACAGCTAATTCCAAGTTACTGATCCGCCCTATACCCAGGAGGCACGATGCAACTTGTGGAGGCCGGGACGTGCTAGAGTCCCTGTAAAAAGCCTCAGGCCACCAGTCATACGGGTTTGTCCTATCCATCTGGGGGACAGAGAAAGAGACATAACATCTAGAACATCTACAACAGTTGTGAGGACCTTATGAGAGGCTCAGCAGTAAGGTACTACAACACCCAGGCGCTAGAGGAAGGCTACTGATTTCCACCTGGATAAGGGGACTCTGGAATTGCCTCCAAACCGGCCGGACTCTGCCTGCCCTGTGATCTGGTGCTCTGGACTGTGGACACTGAAGCCTTCAGTAAAGGTAAAGAGACTGCACCCTTGTGTCCTCGTTCTTCACTGCGCCTCACACCGTCCACCATCTACACTCTGGGAAACCCTGGGGACATACTTCACCTGTGGGAAGGTATACCATCTAGCTGCCATAACATCACCCCAGGTGACCCCTAAGCAGTGTCGGTCACCCTGACAGAATAATACAGGTGTCGTCATGAACATTTCCTCTTTAAAGACCTTTCCCTTTTACAATGGACCTCCCGAGGGCCATGGACCGGGTCAGCCACCGTGACATCCCCCTTGAGAACCGAAGGACCCGGTACCGAGTACCCCACTGCCCTAAGGAGGCGATCCATCTGCAGCGTATGACCTGTGTCTGCAGCATATGTCCTGTGTCCCCTGTATCTGCAGCATATGTCCTGTGTCCCCTGTATCTGCAGCACATGTCCTGTGTACCCTTTGTCTGCAGTGCATGTCCTGGGTCTGCAGCGTATGTCCTGTGTCCCCTGTATCTGCAGCACATGTCCTGGGTCTGCAGCGTATGTCCTGTGTCCCCTGTATCTGCAGTGCATGTCCTGTGTAGCCTGTGTCTGCAGCATATGTCCTGTGTCCCCTGTATCTGCAGTGTATGTTCTGGGTCTGCAGCACATGTCCTTTGTACCGAGTGTCTGCAGTGCATGTCCTTTGTCCCCTGTATCTGCAGTGCATGTCCTGTGTACCCTGTGTCTGCAGTGCATGTCCTGGGTCTGCAGCGTATGTCCTGTGTCCCCTGTATCTGCAGTGCATGTCCTTTGTCCCCTGTATCTGCAGTGCATGTCCTGTGTACCCTGTGTCTGCAGTGCATGTCCTGGGTCTGCAGCGTATGTCCTGTGTACCCTGTGTCTGCAGTGTATGTCCTGTGTCCCCTGTGTCTGCAGCGTATGTCCTGTGTACCCTGTGTCTACAGCGTATATCCTGTGTCCCCTGTGTCTGCAGTGCATGTCCTGTGTCCCCTGTATCTGCAGTGTATGTCCTGTGTCCCCTGTGTCTGCAGTGCATGTCCTGGGTCTGCAGCGTATGTCCTGTGTACCCTGTGTCTACAGCGTATGTCCTGTGTCCCCTGTGTCTGCAGCGTATGTCCTGTGTACCCTGTGTCTACAGCGTATATCCTGTGTCCCCTGTGTCTGCAGTGCATGTCCTGTGTACCCTGTGTCTGCAGCGTATGTCCTGTGTACTCTGTGTCTGCAGCACATGCCCTGTGTCTGCAGTATGTCCTGTGTCCCCTGTATCTGCAGTTTATGTTCTGGGTCTGCAGCACATGTCCTGTGTACCGAGTGTCTGCAGTGCATGTCCTGTGTCCCCTGTATCTGCAGCACATGTCCTGTGTACCCTGGGTCTGCAGTGCATGTCCTGTGTCCCCTGTATCTGCAGCACATGTCCTGTGTACCCTGGGTCTGCAGTGCATGTCCTGTGTCCCCTGTATCTGCAGCACATGTCCTGTGTCCCCTGTATCTGTGTGACAGAGGGCCATGGCCATAGTCATGGCTGAGGAAACCGGAGAATCTGTGCCCTGGCCCCCGATCACATGAAAACAATGTCCATCACTTTGCATACCTGTGGCTCTGCTTTCTGTGCCTTTGGGGTCCCCTCTGTTCTGGTGTGGGTTCCCTTTAGTCAGTGTTACAAAGATTGAGACACCATCCTTTTCAACTTTCAAACCAACAACTTTACTATTTTCTTTATGCAGCACATCCATATTCTTCACAGCATTTACAACCGGATTAGCAATAGACACTTCTTCTTTCCCTGCACTTTCCTTCCTGACACAGCGTATACTCGGGTCGGGTCGGACCGTACCGCATGGTTCCTCAGTGTCCTCCCAATTCAGCTCTGCTACGGTTAGACCTTCCTTAGTCTCTTTCGCCCCAGACAAGTGAATATCTGTCTCCGAAGTCAGTTGCCATTTTTGCGAATGACCTGCCCTTCTGTACTGTACTTTGCCATAGTGTACTCCTGTTCAAAGCTCACTGCATCTTAGAGTTCCCTTAGCCGTTTTGCACCGGTTCTGAGGGCATCTGTCCATGCTATAAGCTGCCACATACTGGAGCTCCCTGCGTCCTCGTCCTGCCACTGTTTCTGTCTTTAGTCTCCATACTTGCTGCTGTACTGGCCTGCTGCTGATCAGGTCTGATGCTGTGGATGGCTGGACTTCTCTCTTAGCGAATGTTGCATGGTTGCTGCTATTGCCGTGGGCACCTAAGCCCGTGTGGACTGTCTGGGCACCCTGGCCCTTCTGACCTAAATCAGGAAATCCTCCCTGTCTTAGCGGCAGCTGGCCCCTCCCATGTTTAACAGTACTCTATTACTTCAACTAAAATGCCCCCATCTAGTGGCCAGAAACAAGTACTACATTTTCCCTATTAGCTATAGCAAATATATACATTACATTATACATCTAGCAGCATTATTAAATGTTCACAGTAGGGAAAGCAACATACACATACTTTACATTAATTACAACCATATCAACACAAGAGAAGGAAGTGGAGTTTTATACGGTCCCGGAACACCCCTTACATCTGCAGTGCATGTCATGTGTCCCGTGTGTCTGCAGCGCATGTCCTGTGTCCCTTGTGTCTGCAGCGTATGTCCTGTGTCCCCTGTATCTGCAGCGTATGTCCTGTGTCCCCTGTATCTGCAGCGTATGTCCTGTGTCCCCTGTATCTGCAGTGTATGTCATGTGTCCCCTGTAGCTGCAGCGTATGTCCTGTGTCCCCTGTATCTGCAGTGTATGTCCTGTGTCCCCTGTGTCTGCAGTGTATGTCCTGTGTCCCCTGTGTCTGCAGCGTATGTCCTGTGTCCCCTGTATCTGCAGCGTATGTCCTGTGTCCCCTGTGTCTGCAGCGTATGTCCTTTGTCCCCTGTGTCTGCAGCGTATGTCCTGTGTCCCCTGTGTCTGCAGCGTATGTCCTGTGTCCCCTGTGTCTGCAGCGTATGTCCTTTGTCCCCTGTGTCTGCAGCGTGTCCTGTGTCTCCTGTGTCTGCAGCGTATGTCCTGTGTCCCCTGTGTCTGCAGTGTATGTCCTGTGTCCCCTGTGTCTGCAGTGTATGTCCTGTGTCCCCTGTGCCTGCAGCGTATGTCCTGTGTCCCCTGTGTCTGCAGCGTATGTCCTGTGTCCCCTGTGTCTGCAGCGTATGTCCTGTGTCCCCTGTGTCTGCAGCGTATGTCCTGTGTCCCCTGTGTCTGCAGCGTGTCCTGTGTCTCCTGTGTCTGCAGCGTATGTCCTGTGTCCCCTGTGCCTGCAGCGTATGTCCTGTGTCCCCAGCGTATGTCCTGTGTCCCCTGTGTCTGCAGCGTATGTCCTGTGTCCCCAGCGTATGTCCTGTGTCCCCTGTGTCTGCAGCGTATGTCCTGTGTCCCCTGTGCCTGCTGTAGGTTATGTGTCCCGTGTCTGCAGTATGTCCTGTGTCCCCTGTGCCTGCAGTGCATGTCCTGTGTCACCTGTGTCTGCAGCGTGTGTCCTGTGCCTGAAGTATGTCCTGTGAGAGTCAGTGATGAGCAGTTGGATCGCCCCCCAGTAGGGCAGTGGGGTACTTGGATCCGGGCCCTTCGGTTTTCAAGGGGTATATCACGGTGGCTGACTCGGTCCGTGGCCCTCGGGAGGTCCGTTGATAAATTGGGGAAATGTCTTTAAAGGGATAGTGTTCGTGACGCCACCTGTGGTATTAGGTCAGGATGACCGACGCTGCTTTAAGGGGTCCGCTGGGGTGATGTTATGGCAGCTAGATGGTATACCTTCCCACAGGTGAAGTATATCCCCAGGGCTTCCCAGTGTGTAGATGGTGGATGGTGTGAGGCGCAGTGAAGAACGAGGACACAAGGGTGCTGTCTTTTTACATTTTTACTGAAGGCTTGAGCATCCACAGTCCAGAGCACCAGATCACAGGGCAGGCAGAGTCCGGCCGGTCTGAAGGCAATTCCAGAGTCCCCTTATACAGGTGGAAATCAGTACCCTTCCTCTAGCGCCTGAGTGTTGTAGTCCCTCCCTGCTGAGCTTCTCGGTGAGGTCCTCACAACTGTTGTTGGTGTTCTAGATGTTAAGTCTTTCTCTCTGTCCCCCAGATGGATAGGAACAACCCGTATGACTGATGGCCTGAGGCTTTTTACAGGGACCCCATCACGCCCCAGCCCCAACAAGTTGCCACCGTGCCTCCTGGGTATAAGGTCGGGCAGCCAACGTGGAGTTAACTGTCCTGCCAGTCTCTGAAGTAAAGCGTAGAGATCCTCACTCCCTCGGTGTTCTGGCTACCGGCTTCTGCGCCTCAGAAAGGAGGCAGCCTTTTACAGGGCAGAACTCTTTCTGGTTTCCTCTCCTGTGCTATGACTTCGTTTCTCACTCGCTACAACACAATTCTCTTCGAGTCCTTTCTTAGGATGCTGCCGCACGTCAGGCCGGCGCAGCTCCGTGGCCTTTTATCTAGGCCTCTGACAGGATCCCACCCTTGTCAGGGACCTCTCTGTCTGCAGCTCTTAGATGTTCCTCCTTTCCCCCTGTCTGCCTAACAGGTGCTGCCTGGGTGAAGCCCAGCCAGCTTCTCCTAACTTCCTATCCAGCCCACCAGTTTTACCTAATTGTGAAGAGTGCCCTACTAAATAGGAGCATAGCTCCCCCTGGTGGACTGGAGTGTGAAGTGTGGTGTATGGTTTGTGATACCTGGTAAGAAGATTTCCTTTATTGCCATCAGATGTAACATTACTCCCCCCCAAGAGGAGAATGATATTACTGCAGCGACCAGGACCCTGGGGCGCTGCACGGTCATGCGGAGCGCTTAGGAAGCAGCCCAGGGGTGGACAGAATGTAGGGTCTCTACCGCAGCTCCAGCCGAGAACCTCCAATGGAGGATGGGAGCAATGAAAGAAAGGAAAATTGTCTTAGGAGCGCAGGAAAGAGACACAGACCAGAGATGGGGTTAAACCACAACGCGTTTCGACGGAGGATCCGTCTTCATCAGGTGGACGTTTAAACCTGTCCTTGCAGTGTGTGTCCTGTGTCCCCTGTGTTTGTCCTGTGTCTCATTAGGAGGTTTCCCAAAAGTGCCGGATTTCCCCTTTTTTTACATTCAATAGAATTACTTTAAGAATTCCTCAGGGGTAGAGATTTGGATATCATTAGATTAGATCAACTGTTACTGGATCAAATATTATTCTTTGCAGAAATTCCCAATGGCTACAGCCTCCTCAAGAAAAGAATTCACCATTTCAATCTTAAAAGGGACAATTCTCGCATTCCCATCAAGGAATTGGATGAAGAAAACAGGCAGATTCTCTGCAGTGGCCAATGAAGGAGAATGTATCATTGCATAAAGGCCATTCAGATTGTTTGAAAAAAAAAAGCACCTTGCCAAAATGAAAACAAAATAGATGTAACAAAAGAATCTGATTTAAACTTTTAAAGGGAATCTGTCACCAGAGTTTTGCCACCTAACATGAGAGCAGCATAATATAGGGCAGAGACCCCAATTCGACTGATCTGTCACGTATTGGGCTACGTGCTGTAGTTTTGATAAAATCACTGTTTTATCAGCAGGAGATTATCATTAGAGAGCTAGAATCCTTGCGGCAATTTAATCCATCCACACCCCCACCACTGATTGGCAGCTTTCTGACTATGCACAGTGTATACAGTAAGCTTCCAATCAGTGGTGTGGGTGGGGTTGTACACAGCTCAGCACTCAGAACACAGCTAGATCTGCAGCAGAGAAACCAGTGACTTTATCAAAACTGCAACAAGAAGCCCAATAAGTGACATCACTGGAATCAGGAATCATGCCCCTACATTATGCTGCTATTAGATGCAATAGCAAAAATCTGTTGACAATTTCTCTTTAAATGGTGACTGCACTTTTGCTGATCTGGCTCATAATTGCAACCTACCTATACCCTACCTTTGTACTGCAGTCCTGACTGTATACTTGTATGTTGTTCTGTTGGTTATATAATACGCTACTACCCGGGTTGGTTTCTGACCTGATATAAGCCTGTTGTCGGACGGGGCTTATTTCGAACCAGGAACTGGTGGCAGAATACCGTACTGTGTTAGGCTACGTTCACATTGGCGTTCCGCCAATGTGCGTCGCTGTTGCGCCGGCGACGCAGCGGCGACGCAGCGGCGACGCGCCCCTATGTTTAACATAGGGGACACGTGCGTCGTTTTGGTGGCGTTTTTCGCCACGTGCGTCGTTTCCGACGCTAGCGTCGGACGCAAGAAAACGCTACATGTAGCATTTTCTGTGCGTCCGATTTTCGTCGGAAAACGACGCACGCGTCGCAAAACGCGCGCGTTTTTGCGCGCGTTTTAGCGTGCGTCGCGCGTCGCCGACGCACGGCGGCGCAACGCTAATGTGAACGTAGCCTTAGAGAGGAACTCTGGCAGTGACGGCCGGGAGGTTTATATATATATCCCCAGTCTGGACTGATGATATGTATCCCCCCTCACTGGGAGCGCCTTGATAACTTGTACCTATAAGGCCGGCGTCACACTAGCGAGATTTACGGACGTATGAGCGCATTAAATACGTCTGTAAAACACGCATTACACACGGCCCAATTATTCTCTATGCCCCAGCTCCTATCAGCTGTATTTTACTGATCCGTATTATACGGCCGTAGAAAATCGCAGCATGCTGCGTTTGTCACCGTATTGCGCAAAAAAAAAAATCGCCAATGCAAGTCTATGGGGGCCCGAAAAATACGGATTACACACGGACCAGCAATGTGACTTGCGAGAAATATGCAGCGGTGTTAGCGAGAAAAGCCGGCAATTCAGTGCGGTGTACAGTAAAATCACACTGACAGCTTACAATAGAATAGGTGGAATAAATGTGTACACATAGAATAGGTATATATATGTCATTGAGACGCCCTCTGCTGGATGTCCTTCGAGCATGGGAAAAATTCAGAAAAGTTCCTAGGCTCGAGTTCATATGAGGACAACCAGCAGAGGGCGCCTCACCGCGAATGAAGGTAACTACAGGTCATTGACCTAGTTTCCATTCATTCGCTGGGGTTTTACAGCCAGGAGCACAGCTGCATTATAGCAGAGCTCCTGGCTGTAAAAAAAATTAACCCCTTCAGATGGATTTACAACGTGGGACGTTACAGATCCTCGGAAGGTATGGATATGGTTGGTTTATTATTTTTTCTTTGTCACAGAGCGAGGGTCTTCAGCCAGTGGATTGAGCGTACAATAAAATATTACAACAAACGGTGTGTTTATTTCATTAAAAGACTTTTAATAATGCAGTAACCACCGATTGACCAAACCGCTGCACGGCCAGCTCTACCCTCACCTACTGTATCCTCACCCATCCCTTGTAGATTGTGAGCCCTCGCAGGCAGGGTCCTCTCTCCTCCTGTACCAGTTGTGACTTGTATTTTTCAAGATTATTGTACTTGTTTTATTATGTATACCCCTCCTCACATGTAAAGCGCCATGGAATAAATGGCGCTATAATAAATAATAATAATAATAATAATAATAATAATAATAATAATAATAATAATAATGTGTTTGTGTTTTTTTTAACTCTTTCATACAATTGGATTAATAATGGATAGGTGTCATAATTGACGCCTCTCCATTATTAATCTGGCTTAATGCCACCTTACAATAGCAAGGTGGCATTAACCCTTCATTACCCCATATCCCACCGCTACACGGGAATGGGAAGAGAGTGGCCAAGTGCCAGAATAGGCGCATCTTCCAGATGTGCCTTTTCTGGGGTGGCTGGGGGCAGATGTTTTTAGCCAGGGGGGGGGGCCAATAACCATGGACCCTCTCCAGGCTATTAATATCTGCCCTCAGTCACTGGCTTTACGACTCTGGCGGAGAAAATTGCGCGGGAGCCCACGCCAATTTTTTCCGCCATTTAACCCTTTAATTTAATAGCTAGAACGGCCACATTTTGCACATACACACTACTGACATTAGTAGTGTGGAATATGCAAAAAAAAAAAAGGGGGATATGACATGGTTTACTGTATGTAAACCAGGTCTCATATCATGTCGGGTTTAGGAGGGAGATAATGAATACACATATATACACAAATAAGTATATGGCGTGCATTAAAGAATAATTAAACCTACAACATAATGCACAACTCAAAAAATCATAATCAACATATTTTTTATTAATATTAAAAAAGAAGATACATAACATATAAGAAAAGGAAAAACAAAAACCAGGTGGAAAAAAGTGTGCGGGATATCACAAAGGACCAATATCACTATACAATCAGACTACTAGAGTCAGATAAAAATAAGGGTATGTACCCAATAAATATCACAAACTTTCTATATTAGCATCCACAAAGTATTTTTTAGTGCCTGTCAGATCTGAAAAAGGGCCACCATATAACGAACGCAGAGTGTCAAAGTTTCAAACCGTGTGCACAGGTCAGTAATATAGTCAAATACAATTGTTTACATGGCAACACGGTGTAAAACAGTGCACTCTGAATTAAATGGCAACACATAGATGTAGTAAATGGACAAAAATAGACCAATCCACAAAAGTAGTATAAGTCACAACACAATGTAAATGCAGTGAGAGAAATGCATATCAGATAGCATGATAACACAATATGGGCACCTAGTGCTCATGCGGCAGACTGATAAGGAAGACTGTACAATACAGTGGAGTACTAACCGTGTGTAAGGTCCAGTGATAACCCGCACCTGCCCGACGCGCGTTTCGCCTGAGCTTTGACGTCAAAGCTCAGGCGAAACGCGCGTCGGGCAGGTGCGGGTTATCACTGGACCTTACACACGGTTAGTACTCCACTGTATTGTACAGTCTTCCTTATCAGTCTGCCGCATGAGCACTAGGTGCCCATATTGTGTTATCATGCTATCTGATATGCATTTCTCTCACTGCATTTACATTGTGTTGTGACTTATACTACTTTTGTGGATTGGTCTATTTTTGTCCATTTACTACATCTATGTGTTGCCATTTAATTCAGAGTGCACTGTTTTACACCGTGTTGCCATGTAAACAATTGTATTTGACTATATTACTGACCTGTGCACACGGTTTGAAACTTTGACACTCTGCGTTCGTTATATGGTGGCCCGTTTTCAGATCTGACAGGCACTAAAAAATACTTTGTGGATGCTAATATAGAAAGTTTGTGATATTTATTGGGTACATACCCTTATTTTTATCTGACTCTAGTAGTCTGATTGTATAGTGATATTGGTCCTTTGTGATATCCCGCACACTTTTTTCCACCTGGTTTTTGTTTTCCCTTTTCTTATATGTTATGTATCTTCTTTTTTAATATTAATAAAAAATATGTTGATTATGAATTTTAGGAGGGAGATAGCTTAAAAGCCGGCTTTTGCTATCTCGTGCTGGATGAAATATTAATATATATATATATATATATATATATATATATATATATATATATATGTGTCTCACTAACAATATATATATATATATATATATATATTATACATGGATCCCTTGTATATCCGTATGTCGGTTTTGCAAGCCTGCGAGAAAATCTCGCAGTACGGATGCCATACGGATTACATACGGAGGATGCCATGCGCAAAATACGCTGACACACCCTGCCTACGGAGGAGATACGGACCACTATTTTGGGGAGTTTTCAGCATATTACGGCCGTAAATTACGGACCGTATTTTTATACGCTGAGTGTGAGGCCGGCTTAAGGGTCCACCTCGGGGGAGGGGAGAGAAGGACCTTGTTGGGTCAGCTCTCTGGTGCCACCACTTGCCCCAGGTCAGTCAGGGAACTGACCTGGGGCAAGTGGTGGTGCCAGAGAGCTGTCAAAGTCGGGAATCAAAGTCAGGTATCAAAGTAAAAGTCAGGTATCAAAGCCAAAGTCAGGTATCAAAGTCAGGTATCAAAGTCAGGTATCAAAGTCAGGTATCAAAGTCAGGTATCAAAGTCAGGTATCAAAGTCAGGTATCAAAGTCAGGTATCAAAGTCAGGTATCAAAGTCAGGTATCAAAGTCAGGTATCAAAGTCAGGTATCAAAGTCAGGTATCAAAGTCAGGTATCAAAGTCAGGTATCAAAGTCAAAGTCAGGTATCAAAGTCAGGTATCAAAGTCAGGTATCAAAGTCAGGTATCAAAGTCAGGTATCAAAGTCAGGTATCAAAGTCAGGTATCAAAGTCAGGTATCAAAGTCAGGTATCAAAGTCAGGTATCAAAGTCAGGTATCAAAGTCAGGTATCAAAGCCAGGTATCAAAGCCAGGTATCAAAGTCAGGTATCAAAGTCAGGTATCAAAGCCAAAGTCAGGTATCAAAGTCAGGTATCAAAGCCAAAGTCAGGTATCAAAGTCAGGTATCAAAGCCAAAGTCAGGTATCAAAGTCAGGTATCAAAGTCAGGTATCAAAGTCAGGTATCAAAGTCAGGTATCAAAGTCAGGTATCAAAGTCAGGTATCAAAGTCAAAGTCGGGTATCAAAGTCAGGTATCAAAGTCAAAGTCGGGTATCAAAGTCAGATATCAAAGTCGGGTATCAAAGTCAGGTATCATAGTCAAAGTCAGGTATCATAGTCAAAGTCAGGTATCATAGTCAGTCAGGTATCAGAGTATTTCTGATGTTTGACTTTGATATGTGATCAGGTCCTAAAATGACCACTGTACAGGTGAGCCATAACACTGGATCGCTGCAGCCACCAGTAGGGGGAGCTCAAACAGCTCTCACTGTAAAGGTACCGTCACACTAGACGATATCGCTAGCGATCCGTGGCGTTGCAGCGTCCTCGCTAGCGATATCGTCCAGTGTGACAGGCAGCAGCGATCAGGCCCCTGCTGGGAGATCGCTGGTCGGGGAAGAAAGTCCAGAGCTTTATTTCGTCGCTGGACTCCCCGTAGACATCGCTGAATCGGCGTGTGTGACACCGATTCAGCGATGTCTTCGCTGGTAACCAGGGTAAACATCGGGTAACTAAGCGCAGGGCCGCGCTTAGTAACCCGATGTTTACCCTGGTTACCATCCTAAAAGTAAAAAAACAAACAGTACATACTTACCTACAGCCGTCTGTCCTCCAGCGTTGTGCTCTGCTCTCCTCCTGCTCTGGCTGTGAGCGTCGGTCAGCCGGAAAGCAGAGCGGTGACGTCACCGCTCTGCTTTCTGGCTGCCCGGCGCTCACAGCCAGACCAGAGAAGCAGAGCGCCGAGGACAGACAGCGGAAGGTAAGTATGTAGCGTTTGTTTTTTTACTTTTTAGGATGGTAACCAGGGTAAACATCGGGTTACTAAGCGCGGCCCTGCGCTTAGTTACCCGATGTTTACCCTGGTTACCGGGGACCTCGGGATCGTTGGTCGCTGGAGAGCGGTCTGTGTGACAGCTCTCCAGCGACCAAACAGCGACGCTGCAGCGATCCGGATCGTTGTCGGTATCGCTGCAGCGTCGCTATGTGTGACGGTACTTTAAGGTTTATAATTCCTCCCCATTGATAATATTTCTGTCTGCAGTGGGAATGGTTCTGACAGCTCCTTCCTGTGCGACAGGTTTCTGACAGTGAGATGGTCACCGGGGTCTTATTGTACTTATTTCATTCAACTTTATTTATAAAAATCTACAAACACCTCTATATAAGAATTGTAGTTGAAAGCAGCTATGGACATTTCTTGGCTTACGGCGCTGCAGTGGGGACCCTCGAGGTGAACACGTCCTTCCCCACCCCCACGCTCGTATCATGGTTATGCAAACAGATCTGTAAAACATATGACCTTTCCAGCAGCAAAACAGGTGTCAGGATCTGTGTTTCCAAATTACGGGCAGATAACATGAATAAACCCGATGTGATTAATTAGCCTCATTATACAAGAGGAAGTGATACATGCGATAAACTTATTAGGTTTGCGTTTGTTTATTTTCGTGCATAAGTCACCAACACCACGGTGGATTTATTAGGGAGGCGAAACAAGTCACAGGAGGACACCATACGTCAGAAGAAACAAAAAACAGCAACAATATTCTCCCCCCCCCCCCCCCCACGCTTATTTTCCTTATTTTGATCCCAGGCACTGTCACCCAGCTTTCTTGGGATCCTCCACTACAAGTGTGTCTGGTGAAGTCATCAAAATGAAAAGTATGGTGAAAGGTGGATAATAGCATTAATTTGGCAGATTTTACCATTCAGGGCTTTGGGAAAGCTGGGTAGGAGCTGTAAGGGCAACCATATCGGTTCTCACTCTTTAGCTTGAGAGTTCATTTCTTTTTTTGCAGTAGCATTTTACAACTTATTGCTACTTGATTCGGTTATAGTATTTTGTTACATGGGATGGTATACATGTCGTTAAGAAGGCAATGGGGGATTCATCACTGCTTAAAGGGGTTGTCCTCTACTCGGATGACACCTTCTCAGTCCATATGTTTCCCCCTTTTTGGCCACAGGGTTTGAGTGATGTCACACGCGATCGCCGGGAGAGACAGTGCTGATACAGCTAAAACATCACCGATACTGTCCAAGTAGTGGACAACCCCTTTAAGGATGAGCGGTCATGTGTGTAAAAGAAGAATAATGCCATTTCTGGTTATTATATGACTTGTATTCTACATTTTTCACCAGTTTCCCCCCTTTGCAGACACCAACTCCAATTTTAAGTTGTCTCTGAGCTGGTGGATGGAGACGATCTGCTGTCATACTTCCCATACACACTCTAGTCTCTGTAGGTCACAGACAGAAGTAACAGAACATTCTATGTAAAACTGAGCCGTGTAACTGTGAATCCAGGGCTGAAATGAATAAAACAGTTGCTTGGATCTGCCTGACACTTCTCTCCGCTCACATTCCTTATGGCTTCTACCAATACAGATTTGAGCTGGTTTTTTTTGGTGGATGATCAGTTAAAGAGGCAGGGAAAGAGGAAGAAGGGGCTCATAAGTGGAGAAAGAAGCAGATTTCTCTGATAAGTTGTATTTTATGCAAAGTTTGGTGAAACAACAGAGAGGACTTAACTTGGTAGCTTGGGCAATTATGGAATTTACCAAAGATTGGTGGCAGTGTCTGTGGGAGACGTGAGGACAACCGTATCCGGAGAATTGGATTTTGACCACTTTAGACGAGACAGAGGTTGTATTGATGGGTGGAAATACGTTATATGTATAGTATGACAAACTACACCCTATGCAAGGATTCTGATTCTTTTACTCGGTAACTTGCAATCTATTCCTTCATACTGTAGGCTTCCTCTTTATGACATATCTATCTGCACTATAGGTGCAGGAACTTACGTTCCCTGGAATTGAAAACCTGCCTCTCTTTTATACCTGTATATGGTTTTACAACAAAAACAGAGCTGCAAAGATCTGGCCCCACTTACTGTCTAATCAATTCTGGCTGTAGAGACAGATTACACATGGAATAGACAGTAACCTACAAAGAAAAGAAGGAACTTGTGGCTGAAACCTTAAAGTAATTTTCAGATTGTTAATTTAACAAATCATCTATTAAAAAAAATCTGGCACAAGGAGAGCCAAGCAAAAGGGAGACAAAAAAAAAAAGACCTCAGGGTCCTGTAGGAAATGGTGCTCTTTAAAACCTGTATTCCAAAGACATACTGATAGGGAATCTAGATTGTGAGCCCCATCGGGGACAGTGATGATAATGTGTGCAAAACTGTAAAGCGCTGCGGAATATGTTAGCGCTATAAAAAAATAAAGATTATTATTATTATTATTGTTACCTACTGACACAAGTCCAAGGACGCTATTGTTCCTCTATAAGGCTGTATTTGACTTGTGCATTCTCTTCTACTTCCCCCCCCCAATAAGGACCCCCCATCAATAGGGGGTCCCATTGAGGGGTGGTCCAATTGATTGGACCTCATCTTCACCCGCCTCTGCTCCCTATCTAACCTCTCTAACTCACCTCTTCCTCTTTCTGATCACAATCTACTCACATTCTCTTCTCTCTCCACTCCTTGTCTACAATCCCCACCCCACAAACTTGCACACCCTCGCGGAACTCAAACACCTCGATCTACACTCACTCTCTGAATCCCTCCTCCCTCTCACAGATATAAGTTCCCTACACAATGCAGATGACGCTGCCGCTCTATATAACACCACAATAGCTGCAGCTTTGGAATCTCTTGCCCCTCTCACACATACCAAAGCTCGCAAAATCAACAGACAGCCCTGGCACACCAGCCTGACCAAAGAACTGAGGTGAGCTTCCAGGGCTGCAGAGCGGAGATGGAAAAGATCCCACTCCAACGAGCACTTCATTGCATTCAGTCCCTCACTACTTTCAAGACCACACTCGCCACAGCTAAACAAACGTACTTCTCATCTCTCATATCCTCCCTGTCTCACAAACCTAAACTGTTATTCAATATCTTCAACTCTCTCCTCCGACCCCCAGCACCTCCTCCCTCCCCACTCATCTCAGCTGAAGACTTTGCCTCATTTTTCAAGCAGAAGATTGAGAACATCAGAGACCGTTTTAGTCGACAACCCCCAGAGCCCTTCTTCCCAACTACCCAGCCCTGCATCTCAAAAACCAACTTCTCCACCATTACAGAAGATCGACTCTCCACTCTACTCAAGATCACATCTCACCACCTGTGCACTTGACCCGATCTCATCCCACTTCATCCCAAACCTCACCAGAGTCTTCATCTCAACCCTAACCCATCTCTTCAACCTATCACTAACAACTGGTGTTTTCCCCTCAAGCTTTAAACATGCCCCCATCACACCTATCCTCAAAAAGCCCTCTCTTGTCCCATCCTCTGTATCTAGCTATCGCCCTATATCCCTTCTCCCCAATGCCTCAAAACTACTGGAACAACACGTCCATCTTGAACTGTCCTCCCATCTTTCTTCCTGCTCCCATTTCGACCGCTTACAATCAGGCTTCCAGTCACATCATTCCACTGAAACTGCCCCAACTAAGGTCACCAATGACCTATGAACCGCCAAGAGCAAGCGACACTACTCTGTCCTCCTCCTCCTGGACCTTTCGGCTGCCTTTGACACAGTGGACCATTCCCTATTATTACAGACATTCTCATTCCTTGGCATCACAGACTTGGCCCTATCCTGGATCTCGTCATACCTAACAGACCGAACATTCAGCGTCTCCCACTCACACACCACCTCCTCACCTCGCCCCTATCTGTCAGAGTCCCACAAGGTTCAGTCCTAGGCCCCTGCTCTTCTCCATTTACACCTTTGGCCTGGGACAGCTCATAGAATCTCACGGCTTTCAGTATCATCTCTATGCTGATGACACACAGATCTACATCTCTGGACCAGATATCACCTCCCTACTAACCAGAATCCCTCAATGTCTGTCCAATATTTCATCCTTCTTCTCCGCTAGATTTCTGAAACTTAACATGGACAAAACAGAATTCATCATCTTTCCCCCATCTCACGCGACCCCCTCCAATGAACCTATCCATTACAATAAACGGCTGCCCACTCTCCCCAGTCCCACAAGCTCGCTGCCTCGGGGTAATCCTTGACGGTGATCTCTCCTTCAAACCACATATCCAAGCCCTTTCCACTTCCTGACGACTTCAACTCAAAAATATTTCACAGATCCGTACATTCTTCAACCAAGAATCTGCAAAAACCCTAGTCCATGCCCTCATCATCTCTCGCCTTGACTACTGCAACCTCCTGCTCTGTGGCCTCCCCTCTAACACTCTCGCACCCCTCCAATCTATTCTACACTCTGCTGCCCGACTAATCCACCTGTCCCCCCGCTATTCCCCGGCCTCTCCCCTCTGTCAATCCCTTCACTGGCTCCACATTGCCCAGAGACTCCAGTACAAAACCCTAACCATAACATACAAGGCCATCCACAACCTGTCTCCTCCATACATCTGTGACCTCGTCTCCCGGTACTTTCCTGCACGCAACCTCCGATCCTCACAAGATCTCCTTCTCTACTCCCCTCTTATCTCCTCTTCCCACAATCACATACAAGATTTCGCTCACGTATCACCCCTACTCTGGAACCGTCTACCACAACACATCAGACTCTCACCTACCATCGAAACCTTCAAAAAGAACCTGAAGACCCACCTCATCCGACAAGCCTACAACCTGCAGTAACCGCCGATCCACCAAACCGCTGCATGACCAGCTCTACCCTCACCTACTGTATTCTCACCCATCCCTTGTAGATTGTGAGTCCTCGCGGGCAGGGTCCTCTCTCCTTCTGTACCAGTCGTGTCTTGTATTGTTCTAGATTATTGTACCTGTTTTTATTAAGTATACCTCTCCTCACATGTAAAGCGCCATGGAATAAATGGCGCTATAATAATAAATAATAATAATTTGACCCCCTATCGATGGGCGGGTCCCATCGATGGGACACCCTATTGAAGGTACCTACGACATCAATGGGACGTCCCATCCATGGGGGTCCTATTGATGGGGTGGGGGTCCTATTGATGGGGTGGGGGCCCATTGATGGGGTGGGGTCCCATTGAGAGTGTGGGGTCGCATCGATTTGGGCGATCCCATTGAGCGAGGGTCCCTTCATTGATGGGACCCCCTTATTGATGGGGGGGGGGGGGTCCCATAAATGTCAGAGGTCCTACTAATGGGACCACCATAAAATGGGACCCCCTATTGATGGGGGATCCCATTGATGAGGGTGGTCCCAATCAATAGGACTCCCATTCCCCATTAATAAGACTCCCCCATAACAAAGACCCACCAATATCCACAATTGGCACAATTTTTGCATCAGTTTGCAAAACGTGAAACTTTTTGCACTAACAAGTCGCAAAAAGGTTAAAAAATAAATTATTTTTTACCTTGTGCAAAATTTAGAGCAAAAGTTTAAGAAAAAAAAGGGGGGCTTTAAAAGAAAAACGCAATAATGAATCGAGCCCTTAGTGTTTACAGAAGGAAGAATATATTGTCTTCCATTTATTACAAGCCAGATCAGCAAAAGTGCAGTCACTATTTAAAAGGAAATTGTCACCAGATTTTTGTTGTCCCATCTGAGAGCAGCATGATGTAGGGACAGAGACCCCGATTGCAGTGATGTGTCACTTACTGGGCTCCTTGCTGCAGTTTTGATAAAAATCACTGTTTTCGCAGCTACAGATCTAGCAGTGCTCTAAATACTGAGATGTGTATAACACTAATCGGCAGCTTTCTGTATATTGACAGAAAGTTACCAACCAATCATTACTGGGGGTGGGGTTTGACCAGCAAGCACAAGACACAAAGTCCTGTATTGATAATCTCCTGCTGATAAAACACTGATTGTATAGAAACAGCAGCATACAACCCAGTAAGTGACACATTGCTGGAATCAGGGTCTCTGCCCTGACATCATTCTGATCTCAGATTACATAGGAAAACCGCCTGAGAGATTCCTTTTAAGCCCATACAAATACCAGATAAGTCCGTCATGTCTCAGTGTTGCTATTTAATGAGAGCCTAGTTCCCCTCAGGTGGGGCAGACGGCCGATTTTTTGCTGCCAAGCCTCCACTTTTTGAAAGGTGGCACGGAATGAGCAATTTTGCAGACCTGTTCTCGGAAGTCGCCTCCAGCTAGGAAACAAAACAAGGGATTGACACAACTGTTCAGGCTGCACACGGCCATCTCGATGAAGAACAGGGCATCTGCTCGCTGGATGACCGGGGGAGCATACGGCCCAAAGGTCCTTAGTAAGATACAAGTGTTCCTGGAGGCGTGATAAGGCAGATAGAGGACGGCGAAGATCACCAGAGCGGAGCACATGAGCTTGGTCAACAGGTCTCTCCTCCTCAACCGGTGCATCTCCACCCGCCGCAGCTCCCCTACGCTGCTACAGTAGCAGTAACATAGGGAGACAAAGGGCAGGAGGCAACCGATGGCGGTGGAGAGCAGCGAGTACGGAAGAGTCACATGAGTGTATGGAGAAAACACGTAGTTGGTGCAGATAGTCTTGTTGTTTTCGCAGATCTCAGTTCCAGCAAAGAAGGGAATGGGTATACTACTTAAAAACGTGGCCGCCCAAATGCTCAAGCAAATGATCAGAGACTGGTGCTTCTTGAGGAGCCTCAGAGACTTGAGAGGATGCACGATGGCCAGGTAACGATCCATGCTCAAGCACGTGACAAAGTAGACGCTGCAGTAATAGGAGGTATGGTAGACAGTCCGGGTCAGCTTGCAGAGGCCGTCTCCGAATATCCAGTGGAGCTGGTTGAAGTGATAATGGATAAGAAACGGAAGGCAAAGTATCCAAGTGACATCCGCCAAGACCAAGTTGAAGAGGAAGATGGTGCTCCTACTCCAGCGCTTGATCCGAGCCACCAGAATCCACATCACAGGGAGGTTAAGGGACAACCCAACCACAAGAATAAAGAGGAAGGTGACGGGGAAGAATATCGTCTGGATGGTGCCCAGGAAGCCATCCGGTTTCTCGCAAAAGTCAGACTCGACCCTCTATAAAAGGAAACAAGCAAAAGAAGTGGGACACCAACATATTGCAACATTTGTATCCATCCATTACAGCGGACACATGCAGTCGATACATTTATTCACTCAGCTCCGAAGCTTAAGGTTATGTGCACACGTTCAGGATTTCCTGAGAAAAACCTGAAATTTTCTGCAAGAAATCTGCATGCGTTTTTTATTGCGCATTTTTGCCGCGTTTTTTTTTTTCCGGACATTTCCCAATGCATTTTATAGTGGGAAATCCGCAATAAAAAAACCCCGCAAAATTAAGGAACATGCTGCGTTTTTTTTACCGCAATGGGTTTTTTTTCGCGGAAGAAAACGCATCATGTGCACAAAACATGCAGAATTCATTCAAAATGATGGGATGCATATTGTATGCTGTTTTTTTTTGCGGTTTTATAGCGTTTTTATCGCGAAAAAAAAACGAGAAAAATCAGCAACGCGTGCACACAGCCTTAAAGGGGTTGAACATGATAAGAAAAAAAACGGAATTTCTACTTTCAGAAACAGCGCCACCCCTGACCGTGGGTCGTGTATGGTGCTGCAACCGAGTTCCATTCCGGTATATTTTCCAAAGACCCCAGAAACTAAAAGTCATTCTAGTCTAATCAGCCGCCTGCACCCCCCAATATCCAATCTTTCTGGGTGCAGACTGGCCACGGCTCTCCCAACTGGCCCGAAGAATCACATTACCATGTCATGTACAGCACAATAAACACTATAAAAACTAAGAAAACAAAACGAATAAAAAAATTAAAAAAAAAACCATGGCAGAATTGCACTTGGATTCTCCCCCGTCGCCCCTTTTCTTTTTTCTACACTCTACGGCATAGTGAATGGTGTTGCTCAAATCTGCAACTCATCTGCCAAAAATACGAGTGGACAGAAAAATAATAATAAAAATAAATATAAATTAGATATATTATGGTTCTTTGAAGATAGGGAGAACTCCTTAGGGGATTATCTTAGGGTAAGTTCACACAGGGCGTTTTTTCAATTTTTTTTTTCTGCAGCAAAACCTGATCTCTTGGCAGGTAAGAAGCTGCAGGAAAAAAAAAAAAGCATGTTTTCCTTGATTTCTGTGTTGTTTTTTTTTGCAGTGGTTATGGCATACTAAATTTGTCTTGCGCTTGCTGATCTGATAAAGTTTAACGTTAAAAAAAAAAAAAAAGTCCTATTCTATAGAATCAGGTTTTGGCACTAAAAAAAAAAAAAAAAAAAAAAAAAAAATGCAGCAAAACCTGATACATGTGGTTTTTTTTTTTTCACCACCCATTCAAGTGGATGGGTGAAAAACCCTAAAAAAAAACTAAACAAAAAAAAAACACTGAAAGTAGTGACATGCTTTGTTGTCCAAAAAAACTCAAAAACATGCAAATCACAAAATCCTGATGATAAAACCCGTGTGTGAGAATTTGCATAGAAACAAAACTGGGGGGGGGGGGGGAAACACCTAGTTTGAACTTAGCCTGAAAATTGACTACCTTGAAAATTATAGGAGAGATCAAATAATGCAGAATTGTCCTCTTGCGCGCCCATCAGTATACTGCGGTGTCCCCTTTACTGCAGGACAGGTCGTAGGCGGAGAAATCCCCCAAAAGTCACAGACGTGGCGGCAGCGCTGAACTTTCCATATAAACTGCCGATATAAATCTCATGACCTTATCGGGATTTGTGTTGTCATTGGAGTCTCCTGTGTCAGCCAGCGACCGGCTTAGCTCTGCTACATCTGTAGGGCACAATTGTAGGTTTCCTACCTGGATTCTCGCCATCTCTGGTCCTGAACTGATAATGTCGCTCACCTGCTCGGAGCGCAGTTCCATCCTCTGGCACCGGCCGCCTTCTGTTTTCCTCTCGGGGGTATGAAATGCTTTTAAGAAGGTGTTTGTTCCTGTCGGACGTGTACTAAGGCAACGCCTGGAGAGTCAGCAATGTCCATCCGCAGAGCATTGCTCCCGACCCTGCCGTCTCTATAGAGCGCTCATGTACAAATCTGTTCCACCGCCACCATCAGAGAGGTCGCCCTGCAGAGCGCGTCACGTCAGCAGCGGATAATTCCAGAACCTTGTATAAGAGCGGCACACGTCATTGGTGGATTCGGCACAACCTGTGCGTTCTGTTCTTGGCGTACAGATAAAACCATATTCTGCGCTTCTTTACCTAGTAAATAGCCAGATTTTCATCCTTCACCGTTTACCTAGACTTTTGGCTGTTAACAATTGAACACAATACAGTATATGTCACAGCAGAGGATTTGTTACACGTAGAGGGTGGCATGTCAGAGTGAGGAGACTTATAGGCCATGCAATGTTCCTGTGGGAAATTAAATATGCAAAGTATCTCTTCAGAGAGGAAGAGGACAGCAACTCTAGCATCTCCTACAGTATTGGAAGTAGCAATCCGAAAAGTCAGTATTAACCCTTGCCACATGATTTAGGATAAAACCCAAATCAGAATCTCAATTTGCAGACACGGTGTTTCGGGGGTGCTGTCCCTCATCAGTGCAAAGTGTGAGATCTGATTTGGCTAGAATAGAGGCTCTGTACTGCAGTCTAAGGGGTAACGTTGCTACTTGTAGAAAGTGACAAGCCAAACCTGGCATATGAGAGTGAGGAGACTTAAAAGACATGCATGCTCCTCTGGGAAATTAAGCCAAATAATTAGATCTCATACTTTGCACTGATAAGGAACAACACCCTGAAACACCGTGTCTGTGAATTGAGATTATAGTTTGGCTTTTATCCCAAGTGTAACGAAAACACACCACACGAGAGTACTGGGGGGGGCGGGGGGGAGAGAAATGGATATCACCCTGCCGTCGCCAATCTGTGACAGAGCTTACACAGTCGCAGCTCTCTGGCACCCTCTTACCCTCAGGTCAGTCAGGGAACGGCACCTAGGATAAGTAGTCGCCGGAGAGGCTGCCCTGTCACGTACTGGTTATTGGGGCACTCTGCAGTAAGGGCAGTATATATATCACCAGTCCCAGGCCGGGAATATAATATAATATTATATTAGATGATAGATAGAGATAGATATCTCCTATCCGTCACTGCCAGGATCCCCCAATAATACAATGGTATGCTGCCACCAGTTCCTCAATAGATATAAGTCAGGTCTGTTAAGCTTATAGCGGGTCAGAGACCAACCCCAGGTAGCATATAAGTATTAGGCCGGCGTCACACTAGCGAGTTTTACGGACGTATGAGCGCATTAAATACATCCATAAAACACGCATTACACACGGCCCAATTATTCTCTATGCCCCAGCTCCTATCTGCCGTATTTTACTGATCTGTATTATACGGCTTTCTACAGCCGTAGAAAATCGCAGCATGCTGCGTTTGTCACCATATTGTGCAAAAAAACGCCAATGCAAGTCTATGGGGGCCAGAAAAATACGGATTACACACGGACCAGCAGTGTGACTTGCGAGAAATACGCAGCGGTGTTAACGAGAAAAGCCAGTAATTCAGTGCGGTGTAAAATCACACTGACAGCTTACAGTAGAATAGGTGGAATAAATGTGTACACATAGAAAATATATATATATATATATCTCTCTCTCTCTCTCTCTATCTATATATATATATATATATATATATCTCTCATTGAGACACATATGTATATATTAATATTTCATCCAGCGCTATATAGCTTAAAAGCCGGTAATTCAATTGCCGCTTTTGCCATCTCCTTCCTAAACCCGACATGATATGTGACATGGTTTACATACAGTAAACCATGTCATATCCCCCTTTTTTTGCATATTCCACACTACTAATGTTAGTAGTGTGTATGTGCAAAATTTGGCCGTTCTATTAAATTAATGGGTTAAATGGCGGAAAAAATTGGCGTGGGCTCCCGCGCAATTTTCTCCGCCAGAGTAGTAAAGCCAGTGACTGAGGGCAGATATTAATAGCCTGGAGAGGGTCCATGGTTATTGCCCCCCCTGGCTAAAAACACCTGCCCCCAGCCACCCCAGAAAAGGCACATCTGGAAGATGCGCCTATTCTGGCACTTGGCCACTCTCTTCCCATTCCCGTGTAGCGGTGGGATATGGGGTAATGAAGGGTTAATGCCACCTTGCTATTGTAAGGTGACATTAAGCCAGATTAATAATGGAGAGGCGTCAATTATGACACCTATCCATTATTAATCCAATTGTATGAAAGAGTTAAAAAAACACACATTATTAAAAAGTAATTTAATGAAATAAACACACCAATTGTAATATTTTTTTTTTTTTTACAGCCAGGAGCTCTGCTATAATGCAGCTATGCTCGTGGCTGTAAAACCCCAGCGAATGAATGGAAACTAGGTCAATGACCTGTAGTTACCTTCATTCGCGGTGAGGCGCCCTCTGCTGGATGTCCTCATATAAACTCGAGCCTGGGAACTTTTCTGAATTTTTCCCTCGCTCGAAGGACATCCAGCAGAGGGCGCATCACCGCGAATGAAGGTAACTACAGGTCATTTACCTAGTTTCCATTCATTCGCTGGGGTTTTACAGCCACGAGCATAGCTGCATTATAGCAGAGCTCCTGGCTGTAAAAAAAAAAAAATTTAACCCCTTCAGATGGAACTACAACGTGGGACGTTACAGATCCTCGGAAGGTATGGATATTGTTGGTTTATTATTCTTTCTTTGTCACAGAGCGAGGGTCTTCAGCGAGTGGATTGAGCGTACAATAAAATATTACAACAAACGATGTGTTTATTTCATTAAATTACATTTTAATAATGTGGGGTTTTTTTTTTTTAACTCTTTTCATACAATTGGATTAATAATGGATAGGTGTAATAATTAACGCCTCTCCATTATTAATCTGGCTTAATGTCACCTTACAATAGCAAGGTGGCATTAACCCTTCATTACCCCATATCCCACCGCTACACGGGAATGGGAAGAGAGTGGCCAAGTGCCAGAATAGGCGCATCTTACAGATGTGCCTTTTCTGGGGTGGCTGGGGGCAGATGTTTTTAGCCGGGGGGGGGGGGGGGACAATAACCGTGGACCCTCTCCAGGCTATTAATATCTGCCCTCAGTCACTGGCTTTACTACTCTGGCGGAGAAAATTGCGCGGGAGCCCACGCCAATTTTTTCCGCCATTTAACCCTTTAATTTAATAGCTAGAACGCCCAAATTTTGCACACACACACACACACTACTAACATTAGTAGTGTGGAATATGCAAAAAAAGGGGGATATGACATGGCTTACTGTATGTAAACCATGTCTCATCATGTCGGGTTTAGGAAGGAGATAGCAAAAGCCGGTAATTGAATTACCGGCTTTTAGGCCATTTCGCGCTGGATGAAATTATATATATATATATATATATATATATATATATATATATATATATATATATATATATATATATATATATATATATATATATATATATATATACACATACATACATACATACACATATACATACATATACAGTATATATGTTTTTATTATTTTTTTGAGCACATGGATCCCTTGTATATCCGTATGTCGGTTTTGCAAGCCTGCGAGAAAATCTCGCAGTACGGATGCCATACGGATTACATACGGAGGATACCATGCGCAAAATACGCTGACACACCCTGCCTACGGAGGAGATACAGACCACTATTTTGGGGACTTTTCAGCGTATTACGGCCGTAAATTACGGACCGTATTGTCTTACGCCGAGTGTGACGCCGGCCTTAGTCGGATTCACAGACGTGGGAAATTAGGTTTCGAGATAAAAGAGCAGCCCAAAATTAATTGATATTTTATTTCCCGAAAGGCACACTAGAAACTGCAAATATATTCAGATATTACAGTCAGAGGTACAGCTAAAAAGTAGGGTACAGGTTGGGAATAGCAGTTAGCTGTAGGTGTCACATTACCGTTTCTTATAGCATGTGGGCCCCAGGGAAGCGCTTGAGTCCACAGCCACTTTCTTAGTTCCTGGTCCGTCTCCACACGTAACGCGACATGGCTTCCATGGCAGAACAAAGACGATAGCTAAAAGTGCAAGATTTCACCTGCATTGGAGGCGGTAGTGGCCCTTTTACTTCTCGGGCCCCTGCTCGGCTGCACAGGTTGCACCAATGACGCGTCCGCCCCTGGATCTGTTCAGGTTCTCAACTTCTGGATGCAAACAATAATGCAATGATCAGCGGCTCATCTGTGAACTGTCTGGATAATTGGCTGCACTGTGATAAGAGACATGTCAGGAGTTTGACACCTCCATCAATCGCTGAAACAAAGTGGCAGGAGAGCATAACCCAGTGGTGATCAGGGGTGTAACTATAGTGGTTGTAGGGCTCCTTGTGCCATAGGGACATAAAAAGTCCCTTTGACCCATAAGAGAGCACCAATATTATACATCCATGATATTTATGGGCCCTGTTGACAATTTTGCATTGGGGCCCAAGACCTTTAAGTTACGCCATTGATGCTCTCGTCCGAGACCGGCGATGACTCAATAGAAAAGTCCATAAGGTAATCTCATAAATCTGTTTTTCAAAACGGTTCTTTACTGTTCAACGCGTTTCGGCACCCTATTGGCGCTTTTCCCAAGGTGGTAAACCAAGTAATGTCAGCTAGTCGGCACTTTTGACAGCAAGTATAGAATATTCAGTGGGGTCTTGATTGGTCAGATCCGTTATACGAGGGGCTCGTCAGTGTTACGTCCATGTGTGCATCAGCCAAGGGTCAAAGCCCCTTAAGCTCAAAAAGCCCAGAAAGCAGCAGCACCGCTGGTCAGACGGCCGCACTTTTCATCTCTAGCAGCATTATTCCTCCATTTCAAATTTGTGAAACAAGTCTGGAGAGGCAGTCTCTTGTACAGCAGTAAAAATGCTCAAAACAACACTCAAAATACTGAAAACTTTTTAAAACGAAGTTTATTTTTTTTTCCCATACAAGTTCAAGCAGCGTGAAACACAATATAAAACCGAGAGGCCAGCGCTAAACTGGCAGAGAAATGTAGTAAAATAACCGGTAAAAACGCAGATTTTAAAAACTATTCACACACAGGTCAACATAGAAATACAGAACAACATAAATCAGTAGGAAATAAGATCCCAATAAAAATGTCCTTCATATACGTATTGATACAAACAGTCAAGGCTTAGGGTTGAGAGCACAGTGGCGCGGGGCAGCACCGGGGGTCAGGGCAACGAGGGGCCAGGGCGAGGAGACTGCTGGGTGGTGGTGATGGATTATTGGGGAGCTTATATGGTTAGAAGGGGGCCTCCGAATACAAATGGTGGAAGCTATAGTATTTTCGGTGGACGGGTCACTCGCTGTTGGATGGGATTTGTATGCAAAATGGCGGCACAAAATAAGATGGCCTGATCGTTACCGAAATTAGGAGGATAATAGGTTGGCCCCGTTGGATTCGGATAGGACATCAGGACCACAAGGTTTATGGCAGGAGTGCAAAATATAAGAATTGAAATATACATAGTTAAAAAAAAAAAAAAAAAACATCCCGAAAAAAGTGGAAAATCACTAATGGGGGTAATAAAGTGATCCGTCCTGAAATACCGTAGGCAACACAATGCTTTTCCAAGATAGCAGCACAGAGGATTTACAGCATTTTCCTAAACTGTGCTCCATTTGGTGCCTCTGTTGGCACTTTAGCCATCCAGTAGGTGTTAAATTAATGTTGCACCTAAATTTTGACGCCCCCTCCTCTAAGCCATTCCCCCTTGTTAGAAAAACCTGCAAAAAGTGTCCAAACAGATAACAAATTGCCACAAAATTTCCCAAAAGTAGAGAGAAAGTGACAATTGTAAACAGCTGTCGGGACAAGATGGGAGCTGGAGATCAACAGGATGGGAACCAAAGTCCTACAAGGCAGATTCCCATCTTGTAGGGATCTTCATGAATATTCCATTATCTGGAAGAAATAAATCTGTAAAACAGACATTTTATCCAAGAAACTGACTGCAGGAAGTGGAAGGAGACGACTTCTGAGCCGAAACAAACATGAGAGGAAACAAGGACTCAAAGTCATCAATGGAGGGGTCCAATATGGCCGCCCTGGCTCTCGTGCTGGGTCACGGGTTCCCTAAATCTGAAATTGTGTTTGTGATTATGACTCTGCCTCAGTCCTTAAGAGAGAAGCTTACTCCTTCGCTTTAACTATTGGACAAAGTCACATTTTTTTTTTTGGTGGGGGGGTGGGGGGGGCAACATTAAATCGTTAAGACCCAATAAATTAACCCTCAGAAAACCTTTACAGCCATTAAGGAGTCTTTGGGAACAGTGCACAAAACAAGAAACAGTCAGCAAAAGGCACTTTTTTTTTTTAGGGGGGGGGGGGGGGGGGGATACACATCAAAATCAGCTGCAGAACACAATATTGGTCACGCTGTACGAGCTCCATAAATATGCAGGAACGTTGGCTGCAATTCCCCTTGCTGCCACATGTGGGCGCTACAAAACATGCATGATTATTGAAATACTTTCATGTGCATGTGAATAAATACTGAACAGGAGGCATGCTGCCTATTATACGGGCTGCATTACTTTCCATACGTCCTACTAGGCCTCCTACTGTGGAGGTAATACAAGTGGGTAGGGGGAGACAGGAAGATGAGACAGGCCTGAAATCCCACTACTGATCACAGAAATTACAGGGTCTTACATTTATGTGCATAGAGTGGAGGAAGACCTTTCCACAAGGCCACTTCCTACTCTGTTTAGATGGCCGATAGTGCAGCCATAGTTAACGTGAGCAGTTGTCCCATCCAGGAACTTAAATCAGGCTGCTCCATTAATAAAATCTATCAAATATCCATAGGATAGATGATAAACATTTGATTGCAAGGAATCTGGCTGCTGGGACTCACATTGATGCTAAAAATTGGAGCTCCAAAACTCCACGGTGTGAAAAGAGTACTGAGCATGTGCGACCACCACTTCTATATACAGAACAGTACTGAGCATGTGCGACAACCACTTCTACACACAGAGCAGTACTGAGCATGTGCGACCACCACTTCTATACACAGAGCAGTACTGAGCATGTGTGACCACCACTTCTATACACAGAGCAGTACTGAGCATGTGCGACCACTGCTCCATTCACTATTTAGGACCACAGTTCCCAGGAACACACATTTATGTATATACTGTACATTTTACGGTTTATGGAACAAGCCCTTACGCTCCAACTCTGCGCTACCGTATCAAAGAGGTAAAGCGAGCGCGGCCATTCATGTTGCCACGCCGCTCAGTTCAGGCCGTCCATACGTCTTCTCGTATGGTTATGAACCTGCACGATGACTGGCCGTGCTTACAGGAGTGAACGAGGGTCGCAAACAAGGCACATCACACGTAGTGGTGTTGGCATAAACTTTAAAAAAAAAAAAAAAAAAAAACACCAAATTTACAAAAAAAAAAAAAATTATATTTAATAAAAACAGAATTGTTTAATGCAAACAGTCAATGCCGCAGATTTCTTCATAACAATCCAAGTAGGAAATGATGATAATAAAGCACTTCTGAGAGGTAGGCTCGGGTACAGCATGAAATCACCGCGGGTCCTGCACGAGAACCACGCTCAGGCCGCTGGGATCTACGTAGATGGCGTCAGCGCCACGGGTGACAATGTGGTTTATGAATGGCGGTATGGAAATGGAGATCTCTATACCCAACACTGACTGCTATGAATAAATGATATGTCAACGAAAAAACCTGGAGACCTACAGTGAATATTCCATGAAAAAAAAAAATCACTATAAAGTTCATTCATGAGCACTGAAAAATGAAGAAAAAAAAAATAAAGAAATAAAACAAACTACTTTGTGACGCGTGATGTAGAAATAACGTTATAATGCAGATTCTGCTGTTGATTTTGACAGATCACAGCGACACCTACAGTTTGCAAGAAGACCTGCCATGAAAATGGGTGTTAAGGTTACCTCCCTCCATCACCAGAAAAAAAAAAAAAGGAAGTTATTTCCTAATCTATGGATAGGGTACAACTTTCCTGACGGCTGGGACCCCCATCCTTAGTGGAACAGAGGTGGGCATGATCAGCCTCTGCTCCAAATCACCGTCTATCTATGAAAAAGCCATGTACTGGGGGTCCCAGAGATCAGACAGGATGATCAGCAAGTTATGACCCATCCTCTGCATAGGTGATTTTTTATTTTTTTAAATTTTTTTATAACGAAAAACGAATTGAAAGAACGCATTGAAGAGACGCTGCCGTCAATGTGATGTTTTTACATATAAAAAAAAAAAAAAAAAAAAAAAAAATTGTGTAGCAATGTAATTTAATCATTGTAAAAAACAAATTAATGCCTGAGCCAAGATAAGCAGGGTTCATGATAAGATTTTTGGATTTAGAGGAAAAATACAAGTTTTTGATTTTCTGATAATACTTTACTCTTTTAACAGAGCTAAAATATAGTTGATGATAAATGTCATTTTCATAATAATACGCAAACATAGAAGATTCAGAGAAAAAAGTTACAAAAAAAAAAAAAAAAAGGGCATCCTCCGTTAAATGGCTTTTGATAGATTTAGGCTGAACCCCAACAGCTCTGCCAGCACCCATTTATAAAAGTGCAAATTTAGGTGCCAGTAAATCACGGAACATAAAGTGACTCACATATAAAAGATGCAGATATGTCTTGATTAAAAACCAAAATAAAATAAAAAAAAAAAAAATGTATAAATACATTTAAAAAAAATTGTCCTGTGCCCCGTGGGTGTTCAGGGGCCTCATACGCATTGTGTAAATCCAGCTACCTGGCTAGTAGATCGAGGCGAGGACTCGTGTGATGCAGTGTGATATAACAGCAGGACTGGGGTCCCTGTAATCATTCGAAGCCCCAGAACTGGAAGCAGCCATGGTGGACGAGTCTTACAGAGCTCCGAGCATCCCGGGACCAGGGGCTCTTTGCTCCATCTTGCCCACTACGCCAACATTTACAGCAGCGTCTTGAAGAACGTGGCTTTATAGTACGGCCTGAGTGAGCAGAGTGTCCGCTGTTGCAGCAGAGGAGCCGCTACATAGCGGCGGAGAGCTGCACCTTCCCTTCCGTGGCGATGACCTCCTTCGCCATGGCGGAGCAGGGATCCTTCTCGCACAACCTCTCCCGTAACTTCTCTAGCTCGTACTCGTGTAGGATCTTCTGCGTCAGGTACTTCTCCCGCTTGATCCTGGCTTTCACCTCGGACGGCACGTCTGGGATCAGCCAGGCCACGAAGAATTTGACGATGAACACGACGTGCTGAAAAAGAGGACAGACGTGAGAGCACTGTTTTTTGAGAAGAAGGACGGCTGACAACCGGCAGACTAGAGGGGTTGTCAGCTTTCCTGAAACTGATAAGATAATGCAGTTATGTCACATTTTGGGTTTAATGCAGTTTTAAGGAGGGGAACTAGATACAACTATAAACCTCATAGTGGAATCAAGCGACTACTGCAGTTTTCTTAACTTTTACCTCCAGTGCAGGTCATTCCATAATCCCCTTTTTTTGCACCCTAACGCTTGTGTACGGATCGGGATTATAATCTGAACCTTCTCCATACTGGGCAATGTCATCTGTGTTACACAGCCAACATCTGCCTGTAACAGCAAGAGATGGCGCTTGCTCTGATTGCTGCTGCTGAACCATTTAACAGCAGCTGTCATTTACTGAAAGTGGCATTTATATGGCGCGATGGCCGGATCCAATCCAGTCACTTTCATCCCCCCAATGCCGATTGGTTAATATGGAAGTCCTGGGCCCCGCTATGTGATGCAAGCTCAATTTATCTTCTATAAAATAAGAAATCAAAATGTCGGCAGAATCAGATTCCCTAGGAGGTACTAAAAAATAATGTTAAAATTAAATATAATATATGTTACGTTTAAAAAGTTCGGATCACTCCTTTTCCACAGTTTGAAAATAAAGACGAGGTATAAAAAAAAAAGAAAGACCACACACTTGGATGGTATTGTTATTTCCATAAAAGTCTGATCGATCAAAATATAAAATTATTTCAATGGTATGCTAAATGTAGAAAAAAAAAAAAAAAAGATATATAAAAGCCAGACTTATAGCTTTTTCAGTCACTGCACTCCTCACATCTCACTGCCAAGAATCAAAAAAACAAAAACAAACAAACACTGAATGTACCCATATGATATTGAAAAAAAAAAAACTAACAAAAAAACTACAGGTCGGCATGATGCAAAAATCAAACTCACTGGGCTCCACTGATGGAAAAATAAAATTACAAGTTGCAAAAAAATAGTGATAGACCAAATGGTCAATAATAATAATAATAATAATAAATAATAATAAACTACTTGTAATACATATCAAAATGAGCAAAACAACATAGTAAACCAAGCCGAACACTTTTTCTTTATTTTACCGTCAGCTTGCAGATTTTAAGAATAAACTGATTTTTTTTTTTTTTATTTTGCAGACCGTTGCATAATATAACCTCATAACCTGAGTGGTTTCACCAGGCAAAACCTCCCAACCTAAGGTTTTCCCCTTTTCTGTACCAATTTTCTGGTTTATGCATCGATTGTTGGGGAATTTATATAAATTTTGTCTACTATTGGCAGAAGAACTACCGATGACGACATCATACCTCCATAATGATGATAAAGGCCATTTTTGCCGCCAGTATGTGCCAGAACTGCATGGTGTGTAAGTATCTGTGCGCATGGTCTGGAGGGTAACGATAATCTCTGTACCTGTGAACATAAAATAACAAACAAATTGGAGGTTATAGCAGAGGTACCGAGCAACGATGAGCTCAATCATAAGTGACTAACCAGAAGATGGGGACATCCATACATTGGTCAATATAATTTGCAGGACCCTGATCCAGTGGCCATGTTGGTAGTTGATGGACCAGTGCCCATCAAAAGTGCCTCCTACCCGTGACATCTCCAGCACCTTTTCCGATTAGTAGGCCTGGCACGGCTTCATTCACATGTCACGCTGCAATGATGACGTTGATACAGGGCTATGAATCTGAAGAGGCACTGAGTACTCCGGCAGATAGGAAGAAGGTCACAGAGCTCCCGTCAGGAGACGACGGATTATTGACGTGGCCGCTGAACTAGGGTCCTGCAATGCATTAGATCCTCTCTATCAACTACGATAACTGTCTCGCCCCATGTACATCGGTTGGAAAACATGGCGGCATTCCTGCCACCTCCTGAAAAAGGCGGTAGACCTACTGGACTTCAGGATGAGTGTCAAATGATCTGCTGAAGCCTCCAAACAGCAGGTTTTGGGAGGTTCTGGAAGCACTGAATAGGAGGCGCGAGAGGATGGGCACAAGGCATGGCCTGAAATGGAATATGAGGCTGAAAAGTTGAGAAGTTTTGGTGATGTGCACATAAGAGAATGAGTTCCATACCCGTGCCTACTATGCTAAAAAGAAAACAAGAAATGACCCACTTGTTGGAATTTCAGCACATAGTACAGAAGTAAAACAACCAACCTGCACGTTAGGACGTTCATTTGGTTTTCCAGAGGCATGCTGATATTCCTAAAATCGGAAACGTTAAACTCCGAGAGGCTGTTGCTAATATATCCTGCCATGGGGGAGTCCGGGTTCTTAAAGTAGGCGTAAGAGTAGACCAAGCGCGGGATCATGTCAGAGGTGAAAGCCACAATAAACGCCTGAAAGAGAAGAGCAAGGTAACATATCTGTAGGAAATCTATAGGACATAAGGGTTTGAGCACAGTGACTGCTGCCAGTGTATGGAAACATCCTTGCTTACATCCTGGTATGTAGATTCGATCACATTTCATTGGATTCCACTGGAAAAGAGGTCTACATGACATTCGTGAAGGGGCTTATTATATATGCACATGACAGTGACCAAATCTATACTGCATGCAATCCATGTAGTTAGTGCAATAGGAGCACACAATGGGGTCCGGAGGAATTCTATACAACTGAAGCCCATCTTGGCAGTGGCTTATGTCCCCCCCCAGAACAAACAACAACCAAGTTTACTCACGTTTGTTACCACCGATAATATGGCCATAGCATTCAGGATTTCCTGCCACACCCCAATGCTGTGAGCCTTCGCTGCAAATGGCCGTCTAAACTGCGTGGTCAATTTCCATGAGTCAACACGAATCTCAAGGATGTTGTTTAGGAGAGCAAGGAGCGGAGCCAGAGGAAAGGAGGCCACAAATAAAGTGATGAACCCAAACTGGATGACTACAAAAGAAAAAGCATCCGGTGTTAGCACAATATAGTAACTTATAGATTTCCCTACATATGTTAGAAGATAGGAGGCAGTATAGTAGTTCTATTCTTAAACATAGGAGGCAGTATTATAGCAGTTTAATACAGCTCCTATGTACAAGACTATAACTACTATAATACTGCCCCTATGTACAAGAATAACTACTGTAATACTGCCCCTATGTACTAGAATATACAGTGGGACAAAAAAGTATTTAGTCAGTCAGCAATAGTGCAAGTTCCACCACTTAAAAAGATGAGAGGCGTCTGTAATTTACATCATAGGTAGACCTCAACTATGGGAGACAAACTGAGAAAAAAAAAATCCAGAAAATCACATTGTCTGTTTTTTTAACATTTTATTTGCATATTATAGGGCAGCACGGTGGCGCAGTGGTTAGCACAGCAGCCTTGCAGCGCTGGGGTCCTGGGTTCTAATCCCACCCAGGACAACATCTGCAAAGAGTTTGTATGTTCTCTCCGTGTTTGCGTGGGTTTCCTCCGGGCACTCCGGTTTCCTCCCACATTCCAAAGACATACTGATAGGAATTCTAGATTGTGAGCCCAATCGGGGACAGTGATGATAATGTGTGCAACCTGTAAAGCGCTGCGGAATATGTTAGCGCTATATAAAAATAAAGATTATTATTATTATTATTATTATGGTGGAAAATAAGTATTTGGTCAGAAACAAAATTTCATCTCAATACTTTGTAATATATCCTTTGTTGGCAATGACAGAGGACAAACGTTTTCTGTAAGTCTTCACAAGGTTGCCACACACTGTTGTTGGTATGTTGACCCATTCCTCCATGCAGATCTCCTCTAGAGCAGTGATGTTTTTGGCTTTTCGCTTGGCAACAAGGACTTTCAACTCCCTCCAAAGGTTTTCTATAGAGTTGAGATCTGGAGACAGGCTAGGCCACTCCAGGACCTTGAAATGCTTCTTACGAAGCCACTCCTTCGTTGCCCTGGCGGTGTGCTTTGGATCATTGTCATGTTGAAAGACCCAGCCACATTTCATCTTCAATGCCCTTGCTGATGGAAGGAGGTTTGCACTCAAAATCTCATGATACATGGCCCCATTCATTCTTTCATGTACCCGGATCAGTCGTCCTGGCCCCTTTGCAGAGAAACAGCCCCAAAGCATGATGTTTCCACCACCATGCTTTACAGTAGGTATGGTGTTTGGAGGAAAAAGAATACTGAGTTGCATCCATCAAACACGACAAGTTGTGTTTCTACCAAACAGTTCCAGTTTGGTTTCATCAGACCATAGGATATTCTCCCAAAACTCCTCTGGATCATCCAAATGCTCTCTAGCAAACTTCAGACGGGCCCGGACATGTACTGGCTTAAGCAGTGGGACACGTCTGGCACTGCAGGATCTGAGTCCATGGTGGCGTAGTGTGTTACTTATGGTAGGCCTTGTTACATTGGTCCCAGCTCTCTGCAGTTCATTCACTAGGTCCCCCGCGTGGTTCTGGGATTTTTGCTCACCGTTCTTGTGATCATTCTGACCCCACGGGGTGGGATTTTGCGTGGAGCCCCAGATCGAGGGAGATTATCAGTGGTCTTGTATGTCTTCCATTTTCTAATTATTGCTCCCACTGTTGATTTCTTCACTCCAAGCTGGTTGGCTATTGCAGATTCAGTCTTCCCAGCCTGGTGCAGGGCTACAATTTTGTTTCTGGTGTCCTTTGACAGCTCTTTGGTCTTCACCAAAGTGGAGTTTGGAGTCAGACTGTTTGAGGGTGTGCACAGGTGTCTTTTTATACTGATAACAAGTTTAAACAGGTGCCATTACTACAGGTAATGAGTGGAGGAAAGAGGAGACTCTTAAAGAAGAAGTTACAGGTCTGTGAGAGCCAGAAATCTTGATTGTTTGTTTCTGACCAAATACTTATTTTCCACCATAATATGCAAATAAAATGTTAAAAAAACAGACAATGTGATTTTATGGATTTTTTTTTCTCAGTTTGTCTCCCATAGTTGAGGTCTACCTATGATGTAAATTACAGACGCCTCTCATCTTATTAAGTGGTGGAACTTGCACTATTGCTGACTGACTAAATACTTTTTTGCCCCACTGTAACTACTATAATACGGCCCCTACGTACAAGAATAACTACTGTAATACTGCCCTTATGTACTACAATATAACTACTATAATACTGCCCCTATGTACTAGAATATAACTACTATAATACAGCCCCTACGTACAAGAATATAACTACTATAATACTGCCCCTATGTACAAGAATATAACTACTATAATACTGCCCCTATGTACAAGAATATAACTACTATAATACTGCCCCTACGTACAAGAATATAACTACTATAATACTGCCCCTATGGAGAAGAATATAACTACTATAATACTGCCCTGTGTACAAGAATGTAACTACTATAATACTGCCCGTATGTACAAGAATGTAACTACTATAATACTGCCCCTATGTACAAGAATATAACTACTATAATACTGCCCCTATGGAGAAGAATATAACTACTATAATACTGCCCTGTGTACAAGAATGTAACTACTATAATACTGCCCGTATGTACAAGAATGTAACTACTATAATACTGCCCGTATGTACAAGAATATAACTACTATAATACTGCCGCTATGTACAAGAATATAACTATTATAATACTGCCCCTATGTACTAGAATATAACTACTATAATACTGCTCCCTATGTACAAGAATATTAGTAGTTATATTCTTGTACATAGTAGCAGCATTATAGTAGTTGTATGAAAAAGCGACTGCAGCCATGGGTAATTAACCCTTTGATTTACTTACTAATAACATCATTGTATAACAGATACCAGAATGATACCATGACCGGAACTTTTATTTTTTTTAGCAGCATGATTGGTTGTGTGATGGTGTGATATACTATGTGGGTATCATTTTTGTGTATATTTCTATTTTACTTATGGTCATGGTGTTCTCTAGTAGAAGGAGTTATTTGCTAATTGATGAATGGCTGTTGCTGCCATCTGATATCAGCCTCCACAGTACTGTATTGTTTGCCCTTATGCTAATGACATGTTGACCTAGCTTGTTGAAACAATGAGCCCCTGAGACCTTCCCCCTCCTGACCTGTGAATGAGGAGGGAGGCTTTTAAAGATATCATGGAGGTGAGACACAGATCAGTCCTGTGTGGAATGATGATGTGTGCACAGCATCTCAGAGAGAGAAAAAAAAAAAAAAGTATATGGACTATGCTATCTTCTGTCTGCCGGATTGTTGGACTTTTATCCTGTTACTGAACTGCATTCATGTTCTGGACTATTTTATCCTTTGTGTGGTAGATTATATATGGACCTTACATATTTTTGCCTAAATAAAGGTCTTGGAATTGTTTACTATACTCTAGCTCTGTTGATTGTGTGATACCGGAGAAGGAACCTGTGACAGTTGAGATAACTGAGTTTTTTCTGAAATCAGGATTACAGATGGTCTAACTTGAATATTTATTCTACCATGTGGCTATTTACCAAATCATGTTGATACTGCAATATACTGGTATTTCATCTAATTACTATATGCTCCTGTTCATAGCCTCCGGCCACTGCTTACCGGTCACCTTTTTGGATCAGAAATATAATGTACCCATAGTTACAAAAATATTTTAATTTTTTTGTATGTTTATTGTATTCACAAATGTTTTTGTTGCACAAATACAATTGTAATATATAACGACTCAGATCCTCCTTTTGTGGAAAATTCAGCATTAGGGTCAATATTTTTATGGGTACTGTGATTATTTGAGAATGGTACTGTATTTCATAGTTGCAATATTATAGCAGTTATAATATTTTTACATAGAGGACAGTACTATATTGTTCCTATAGACAAAAAAAAGTCTGAAAAAACAAAACAATAGTAAGGCTATGTTCACACACAGCGTTTTTAATCAGCGGCCAAAACGTGCTCTCTTGACAGTGAAAATGTTGCTTCTGGAGGTTTTTTAGCAGCATTTTTTGTATAGAATACAAGTCTTTTTAAAATCGCCAAAAAATGAAGCAAAAAAAAAAAAAATGCTGCAAAACCAGTTTTCAGCATTTTTGCACCCCAATTGCTTTCTATGGGTGAAAAACGCTGCAAAACACTAAAGAAATTGACATGCTGGAGATTTAAAAAGCCAAGCGGTTCTCAAAATTCAGTCAGGAAACAATAAAACAATCGTGTCCAAGATTTCTGAAACGTCATAGCTTTGGTTGGTCCTGTAAAATGCCACTTCTTATTTAACTCTGAACAGACGCCGTGTGTGAACATAGCCGAATTACAGACTAGCCTTTCCTTTCTCACCCATTTCAAGATATTCATAGAAGAGTCCCAGTTGTCCAAAGACCTGGAGGTCAAAGTCCTGCTCCCACCGGCTGTACAGACTCTCTGGACTGTTTCTCGCTTTTCTGCTTCTCCACCAATTCTGGATCCACCTAGAAAGCAAAGATTTGTGAAGGACGCAGGAAACGTTCTGAGACTATAAAGGGGAATCTATGATCTTCATTTCTGTAATGTAAGTTAGTTAGTTATTTCTTTAATCAGCGCCACTGATACCAAATAAAGGAAACTTTACAGAATATTGAGATTCCCCGAGGATTTACTTACGGAACGAAGGCCTCCTGTATATTTCCCCAGATTTGTTTCCCGGCCATCACTATAGTGAGCTGCGTCGTCAGTTCTATCAGACAACCGGCCGGGTCACACTAAGAATTGAGGAGAAAAAAAACCGACATATACAAATCATCATTTTACTGCCTTCTCTACCACGTGGAGCATCATAGAAGGAACCATTATTATTATATTATTATTATTATACATTTTTATCAACCCATTACTGGTTTAGTGTGGGGGTCCCACTCATTACACAATAAGAGTGGGTTCACATGCCACAGGCAGTTTTGTAGCGAGAAAATTTCACTGGGATTACTGGGGGTCTCAGCAGTCAAGACCCACCATGATCACTAACTTATGGAATTTGCTGGTAAGTTATTAACGTATTGATCGCTGAGGGTCCGAACAAGAGACCGAGGGCTCTGAAGAGGTCTGTCCGAATGGGGCAAAGGTTGATCATGGACACCAATGCTCTATTTAATGGGACTGGCAGGGGCAAAATTTTACTAGGTGTCTTTTGGCACATATGAGACGACCAATACTATTATAGACCTGGGATTGGTGGGCACTGGGTTGAGTCTCGTGAGCCCCGATGAAAAAAATTTCAAGGCAGTGCGATAGAGGGCTGAAGCTCCGTCTTGCGGGGGGGGGGGGGGGTAGTTATCACAGTGATCAGTGCACTATGGAGAAGTGATAACAGCTTTGTGCAAACCCTTTAAAAGGAAACCTGTCACCCCCAAAATTGAAGGTGAGCTAAGCCCACTGGCATCAGGGGCTTATCTACAGCATTCTGGTGGTAATACACATAAATGAAGTGCACATGTTGGATAAAAGACAAATAACCAAGATAAAATGTCCAAAAAAGTTATATATAAAAACCAATATAGGCATGAGGTGTACCATCAGAGGAAAAAAAATATATATATATCAGGACTCCTTAAAAACAATCTAAATTAGTAATACGTGACAGTAGTGAAAAAAATTGTAAAATTTATAAAATAAACAACGTGCATGTCCGATACAAAATCATGGGGTTAAAAATAACCCATAATAGGGTTAAGCTGTAAAAGCAACCTTTGTATGGAGAAAGTGCAAAAAGAGTGCAAATGTGCAAGCCTGCAGTGTTCGAATAGTGTGGAATACACCCAAAAATATGTTAAGTGCAAATAGGCACAATATAAACAAAAAGGGAGAAGTGAAGGGAGATAATGAAAGATTGTAGCGGAGATCCTGTACCTTGATGGCGTCACCGAATCCAACCAATGCGCACCCCGACGCGCGTTTCGGATTGAAAATCCTTTGTCAGGGGTTAAGATGGGAGGCACCGGACCGCGACACCCATCGTACCGGGACCGCCCCTGGGTGAGTATAATCTAAACTCTTTTTCTCATCTTTCAGGATACATCGGGGGCTTATCTACAGCATTACAGAATACTGTAGATAAACCCCTGATGCCGGTGGGCTTAGCTCACCTTCGATTTTGGGGGTGACAGGTTCCCTTTAAACACTTCTAAATTTGCGTGCATCCATAGGTGGGTGTATGTATAATGTTACTTAAGTTTTCAGTAGGTGCCGTAGGAACCTTGAGAGCCATTAGGGGGTTTACAAGATATCTGCCCAAATCTGGTTGATGGTAGGAATTGATTGTCAATGTGCCCACCTCCTCGTTACGCCAGCGACTGAACATATAGGTGTAGTCGCCAGGATACCCAACAAACTTCCCCTTGAAGAAAGCCACGTAGAAACACGAGGAGTAGTAGTTAACGAACTGGAAGAGAAACATCTTCATGGTCAGCCGGTTTTCGTACTCCAGGTGAGTTCTGGGGATTTCTAGTTAAATAAATAAATAAAAAGAATACCGTAATGCATTTTAAATGAGAGCTATCAGCAACTTCTTCAGACGCCGGCTTCATTTTACAGAACAAATTCCATACATTGGCGATTTGGATCTACAAGGTCATACGTGTACATATTAAGTCGCTGCACATTGGTGCAAGTGCCTCTTCTCAAGGAAGGGGGCAGTACACACAGGGATCAGGCCACGGGCATGAACTTCAGTATTGGAGCATTCCTATGATCCACGGTGTGGTTGTCAGGGACCTCAGTATCATGACAGCGTTATCACATTGGAACCAGCAATTACATGTACGGGTGCATGCTGGTGGCCTAATTATTATTATTATTATTTATTATTATACATTTTTATAGCGCCATTTATTCCATGGCGCTTTACATGTGAATACGGGGCAAATATAGACAAATACATTAAACATGAAACGTTATCGCGTCGCTGCAGCGTGCCCAATAGCCAGTACATAGCAGGCAGCCTTTCTGGCGACTAATTACCCAGGGTGCAGTACCTGATCTGACCTGAGAGTAAGGGGGGCGCCAGAGAGCTGCAAGTGTTAAGTGGAACTGTAAGCGGGATATACATAAATCCCTGCAGTTCGTGGTATATAGAAAAGCAGTGGGATACCTAGAATAAGCCCCTGCTGTAAACTAAGAGGTCAATAGCCTTGTGTGTGGTTTTTTTCATCACATCGTGGAGTGGAGGGATAACTAAGATAAGCCCCCTGCACATGTGATAGCCGTCTGTTGGCCTAAAGTCACCTCAATCCGTGACGTAGGGGTGACGGTCACGGTGTGAATCCTGACCCATTGGTGACAGCGGTCAGGGGGAATCGTGACAAATTAAACCCCGATATACAAAAGAAGACAGGCGCGACTAACAATTTAATCTGGATAGTCGATCATCGAATTTGTATGGGACCCCTTGACTTTTCCCCAACAGATGAGATAAAGAATGTGTTTGCTTTAAAAACACCAAATTCTTTTGTCTACCCCAGGTAGAGGGCTGAAATGAAGAACAGAAGGTCCTGCGAGGTGGGGACGAAAGGAAGGAAAGACAGAAGGTCCTGGGAGGCAGGGATAAAAGGAAGGAGACTGAAGGTCCTGGGAGGCAGGGATGAAAGGAAGGAGACTGAAGGTCCTGGGAAGTGGGGATAAAAGGAAGAAGACTGATGGTCCTGGCTAGTGGGGATAAAAGGAAGGAGACTGAAGGTCCTGGGAAGTGGGAATAAAAGGAAGAAGACTAAAGGTCTTGGGAAGTGGGGATAAAAGGAAGGAGACTGAAGGTCCTGGGAAGTGGGGATAAAAGTAAGAAGACTAAAGGTCCTGGGAAGTGGGGATAAAAGGAAGAAGACTAAAGGTCCTGAGAGGTGAGAAAAGACAGACCAGTATAGAGGTGGGGAGGAGGGTGGAGAGTACAGAGGAGCCTAGAGTTGGTGGGTGGGGATGGGAAGGACCGATGAGTCTACAGATGTGGGATTGAGGGAGGAAAGACAGAGGAACCTGGGGAGGAAGGACAGACAACAGACCCCAATACATTTCAAATGGTCAGGTGTGCCTGTCTTTCATCTGTGTATGGATGCACTTACTTCTCTGTCCCCACAGAAAACATTTGAACCATTGTCAGACAGCCATCTAAAAGCTGTACGGGCATATTATGCCTGGCCATACATACTGGACAGTGCGGATGTGTACTGGGATGCAAGACTTTCTACACTCGTGAGCTCAGTTTTCTACCTTAGACATATTAGTAAAAGAATGTAATAAAACTTTAATAAAAATCGGAACTCCTGAAATATACAGAAGAGCAGGACATTGCATCTGGCACCACTGGAGAAGGACAAGCATGTAGAGACGCTCATGCCACAGATTCTAACACTGACCCGCGACTAGTTCTCAGTGGAAGGTAAAATGTAGCAGACAATGATAAAAATGTCAGAGAAGACTGTAAAAATCCATCACCCGTCTGTGGGTCTGCCATAGTGACCAGTGCCCTCTGCTCGCTTACCCATGTCGGTGATCCAGACAGCCACCCGTTCATACAAGAAGTTCAGGATCATAATCATGATGAAGTTCAGGCAGGAGGCCGTCACCGAGGTGGCCAGCTGTGGCGTCAGCAGCCCGCTGATGGGCTCCAGTGAGTGGTTATTCTCCATGACACTGGCGAACGCGGCATAGACCGCCAACCGATAGACTATAACTGCGATCATGCTGGCAATGATTAAAGAAATCTGCAGAGGACACGAGATGGAAAGATTATGGAAACAAAACAAAGAGGAAATACGGAATATATTGGGGAATTACTTATATAGCAATTCTTCATAATGTTAGAATTGCTCTCGCTAGCTGGAGGACTGATGAAGACCTATGGCTGACAGGGAACTAGCAGTCAACATAACCTGGACAGATTTTACTGAATGGACCCCAGACCAAAACTATTGGAATACGGCCAACAGCCAGAGTCCTGACCGGGACAGAGGGACCACCACCTCTGCAGTCCCTGCACTACTATAGTGCCCTGTATTGCTTGATATATATTTTAGTACGGGTGGGCTAGGGGAGGGCATTGCGTTTATCTAAATTTGGTGCTCAGTAGTTCAACATCTGACACTACAACACCCAGCAAGTGCCATGATATGCACAGGTGGTTACAGAGAGCATTGGCTCCTGAATAAGCTATCTTGGTGAAACAATGTTACTCACCCCTTAGGTACAGATGGGATCGCCAAACCAGAAGTGAGGTCACCGACCACCAGTGACCCGACTGAAGTATGTGGAATCGGTGGCCGCAGCGGTCAGTTCACTCATGGTCATTGACGTCATTGCTACCGGTCAGTGCTGGAGCAAGGAGCGGAGTACAGGGGGTGAGAACTGCCTACACTATGATCTTACTCCCACTTATCTCCACTACCAGAATTAACCTTTGAGCAGGGAACCCATTTAATGCATCTTGTGACGGCTCATAACCTGTATACTCAATAGTACACTGGGAGGAAAACATCTACTGCCAGTATAAGGCTGCAACACGGCTGTCGGGAAAAAAACTGCTGAGCTGGAGTGGTGGTGGTCAGTCCAGGCTCATGGGGACGAGACATTTTAGGTTGGTCATGGGCATTATAGGTCTTGGGGCATTAGATCTGAATAAACGGCTAGATATAAACAGATAGAAAGCTAGATCAGTGATATATGCATAAACATGTGTATCTGGGATTTTACAAATTTGGAGAATTATGAAGAATTTCAGCACAATCATCTATATCCAGATTGGATTTGTCTGGAGGTTAAAACGGTTATTTTGACAATTTCATTCCAATGCACAGTCAAGATCATAACCCTCATCTTGGCAATGTATTATATACAGACAGAACAATTGTTTGGGACCCAGGATAAACAATATGGCATCTCGCTGGCTAGAAGAAGTTATGCATTAGCCATTCTGTATCAGTTGCCCTCGGAAAGAGTCGTTTGGACTCCTGCGATATAAAAGATGGCACGTCCTTCAATGGGTTGAAAACTGCTGTTGAGCAAAAACATTTGCGCTGCCCTGATCCAACGTCCGGTCGAATGTGGCAGCCATTACTTCTGCAGCCGGCGTCCTAGGCCCTACGACGTCATACAGTCACCAAGCCTGGTAAAAGTCAGTGGTGCCCAAGAAACCAGCTGCAGAAGTGATGACTGCCAAGGAGGACGGGACCAGGGCAGCGAAAAGCTTCTTGCTCAATTCCAGTTGAAGCAGTTTTCAAAACCGCAACCACAAGAGGAAAAAAAAAAAATCCAGATGAGGATCAGAGCACGTTGCGGATTTTAAAAATTCACAACATGCTTGTTCTTGTGCAATAGAGCATCAGATTTCTCACCGGTTATTCGCCCGCAGCACACCGGGAATTCACAGCTCGTTCAACTGCAAAACCTACATGCAAATTTTGCAACAAAATCAGCAAAGGACTTGTCGCAAGATCCGCAGTGGAGTTGTTCTGATTCATGTGAACTAATCGATGAGGTTACTATTGATGAATGCAGAGCAGAAAACACCAGGCTAATGCATGTAGCTTCCTACCAGTAGGGGGCGCCGCGCAGGTTTCTCTACTCTGGGCACATGCTAAGGGTAAAGTAACTGGTGGCGGATGCACTGTGGCGACATTAGGTAAATAGTAGCAGAGGACTATGTGCACTGTAAAGTGTAGGGTAAAGTATAGACCATGTGTGAGTACAGATGCATTTTGGAGAACCTCTTTGGGGGGGGTCTTATAACCAAACGGTGGCTCCGTGGGGCACTACAAACTCCAGTATGATTACTGCAACTATGATGGAGATTCGGTATACACTGCGAGTCTCTGATGGGAGATTGGAGGAACCTATATATACACACATGCAGTAGATGAGACTTAAAGGGGTACTCCAGCCAGTACACTGGATAGTTGATGAATGTGTGAGCTATTGGAGTCTCCAGTCAAATCAGGGAAACCCTGTTTCTCACCTGACTGCAGTTTGGAGGAGTTTAAATAAAGCGTGGTTCAGTCACAGCCATGCCGCTCCATATAAAAAGTCTATGGTACAAACTGTACTGCCCCAACAATAGCACAAACGGGCCAATGTGTTTATACTGGGTCACCAAACATATCTGTAATTGGCTTAGAAATATAATTCTGAATTTAGAATACAGAAAAGTATTAAAAAGAAAAAAAAAAGCAGACGAAAGTTCACAGAGGGAAAGGGGGAAATGTGAGACACAGCACCACAGAGCGATGTTAAGTATTAGAGATATAAAGACGCTCACCCAGAAGAGCACTGTGGTTCCAGAGAAGCAGAACCGGGCCGCCTTGCTAGTTAACGGCAAGAAAGGCTCCATTTCCTGAAACAGTCAAAGCAAGCAAGGCCACGATTCACCATCAAGTAAAGAAGCTCACACCCAAAATAAGGAGAAAACAGGACTTTGGCAAGTGATGTGCGGAGGCAAAAGTGGCAGAGAGACCATCCTGCTTCGGAGTCCGAAACCTAACTGGATCGGCTGCATCTATGGCACTATGAGGACCCTCTAAAAAACGGAGGAAGGGGTTTAAAAAAATAAAAATAATAATGCCGCCTCTACAGCTCCATGGTTCTTCCGTTGCCAAGGCCAGGGATTAGCCTCCTGCAGTCATGTAAAGGGGCAGACACTCGTCGGCTAAGCGCGTCCGTCTACACCAAGTGATCATGAGAGTCTGATCAGTAGTCTGGTCTAGACAGGCGAGGGGCCCAGGACAGGCGAGGGGCCCAGGAGAGGCGAGGGGCCCAGGAGAGGCGAGGGGCCCAGGAGAGGCGAGGGGCCCAGGAGAGGCGAGGGGCCCAGGAGAGGCGAGGGGCCCAGGAGAGGCGAGGGGCCCAGGAGAGGCGAGGGGCCCAGGAGAGGCGAGGGGCCCAGGAGAGGCGAGGGGCCCAGGAGAGGCGAGGAGCCCAGGAGAGGCGAGGGGCCCAGGAGAGGCGAGGGGCCCAGGAGAGGCGAGGGGCCCAGGAGAGGCGAGGAGCCCAGGAGAGGCGAGGAGCCCAGGAGAGGCGAGGGGCCCAGGAGAGGCGAGGAGCCCAGGAGAGGCGAGGGGCCCAGGAGAGGCGAGGGGCCCAGGAGAGGCGAGGGGCCCAGGACAGGCGAGGGGCCCAGGACAGGCGAGGGGCCCAGGACAGGCGATTATGAATTGGCAGCCATTCTGCAGTATTTGAGCAAATTGAATGTCAAAAATTAAAAGTGTGCTGAAATCAGACATCTTTGGGAATTCCGTAAAGAACTCGATGTCTTACAGATGGATTCGCTCATCTCTAGCATTGGCAGATTATCGCTCATGTCTAACGTAAAAGCAAAAAAATATATATATACTACTGCAGATTTGGTTTCTCGGTGCCAAATATGAATAATGGAGGTGGATTATCCCAAGTTGAAATGTTTTACTCAAGCACAACTTAACTCTTGAATTCTAATTTTAAAAAGTTGCAGGACTTTTTCTCAAAAGTGGCAAATGGGTATTGAAATCGATACCAATCGGCAGCCAGCAGAGATCATCAACAGCAGTCATATTTGGTAGATGCTGAATTTTCACCATTGTTGGCGTTAATACTTTTGCTATCAGATTATCTGCCAATTTTTGCATTTGTGCCCAGTTTATATCCCATGATGAAACAAGATGGTTTCCATCGCTCTCCTTCTGCCTTCCACACATCACCAGGCATGAACACCAGTGCAGAAACCCATTTTTTTCTGTAGCAAAACCATCCGAGAAAATAAGTTAATGGTTGTTAGTGTCAACTTTCGAGAGGCTGAGATCTCGGAGCCTCCCTCTTACCCAGAACAAAATGGACATCCAGCACAAGAACACTTTCCCCAAGAGGTCAGCCGGACTTCGCTTAAAAACCAGTTCTATTTCCTACAAATGTAGAAAGGCTGAATGTGTAACAAACCAGAACATCGGATCAGAGACTGTCCACGGAGCACAGGAATAATACAACATGTGCATCCTGCACAGAACACAGGCAGACATTTTGGTTTCAAGGTCCTGGAGCTTAGTTATTATATATGTTTTTTCCTTTTTTTTTAATTTTATTTTAAGAGGATGTCCACCTTTGGGGCACTTTCAGGTCGGTGGTTATAAAATCAGCTATGAAGAGCTATAAAAAAAAAAACAAAAAAAAAAAAAAAACAGATGAGAGTTAAAAACTCTTTCATTGGACTATCAGAGTCAGCTCACTGGCAGATTCTCAGTTACATCATTCTGTAGCCAATAATAGAAAGTGCAAGACGAAAGCTATAGAAGGAAAACTTTGCAATCTTTTAATGAAACCCAATTACAAAGATTATTTGTAGCCAAAAATACTTGCATTTAAGAAAAATCAAAAGACCCCAAAAGGTGGAGAACCCCTTTCAGAGAAAGCTGGGATGCAACCAATATGCCTGCCGTTACCATTCTTCCATTTGAATAACTCATGAATGTCAGACAGTTTCTGGGAAAGCAGTGCCAAAATAAATATCTCCATCGCAGGTTGCCACCTAACGAGCCAAAGCCCCAGAACGGCCAGATGAAACGTAGTTGCACAGAAACCTATCCTGTAGGTTACCACAACTAGGCAGATCGAGTATAATGCAGCTTTCTTAGGAGCATAAATCTGAAACCCAACTTTCCTAGACATAGCAATAAAAATACGCCATTCAGAGGTCAAAGAAAGCCCTTACAGACCCGTAATGGCAGCCATAGTGGTCATCTCCAAACTTTCTAAAAAAAAAAAAAAAAAAAAAAAAAGGATAACTACTAAATATAACAAAAAAAATGCATTAAGAACGTTTGGAATTTGAGGAGACATATCCTTAAAACGCTTTACAGTTATTTAAAGGGGACCGGTCACACGCCATAAATATGTAATTGGTTTACCTTTTGTAAATGCCGTCATTTTCCTGAATCGGACGATGGTTTTTCTTTTTTTCCGATGTCTCTCCGTTCCCGAGATATAACCCCCCTTTCTGTGTATATCAATCTAGTCTTGTTAGCCAAAGGGGCGTGGTCTGCAGCTATTTGAGCGCCACATCCACTTGCCCAACAGTATTAGATTTACGGTATATAAAAGGAATAGGGGACCAAATCTCAGTAATGGAGAGAGGCGCAGGAACGAGAGAAAAACAATGAATTAGGGAGAACGGTGCCGTTGGCACGTTTATGGCGGGTGACAGGTTCTCTCTATAGGATGCTCGCCCTGTCATAGCTCAGAACACAAAATGGCTGCCTTTGTACTGTCAAGACAAAATACAAAATGGTTAATACTGTTAAAAATATAAATCGTCGCCTTAATGTAGTCTGGAAGCTCCAGCTAAGAAGCGACACTGTGCTCAACGTACAATTAATTAATGCTGCAAATCTATAAAAAAAAGTAAGTTTAATAATTGACAACAACCCCACAGGACAGGAAATATCGGTGCAATTAACACTGCCCCCCCCCATACTGTGGGGAAAGGCATGATTATGAGAACTACTAGGCCTCATTTATCAAAACAGACTTTGTTGCCCATAGCAACCAATCAGAGCTCAGCTTTCATTTCATAAATTGCTCTGGTAAAATGAAAGCTGCGCTGTGATTGGCTGCTATGGGTCTCAGTCTTTTACTTATATGTATGGCCTATACACACAATAAATAAACCATGGTTAGAAAAAACATGGCCAATTCTTTCCAGAAACAACATCACACTTGTCCATGGCTTGTGTGTGGAACTGCAGCTCAGCTACATGGAAGCTGCGATACCACACGCAACCTATCAACAGGTGTGAAGATGTTTGTCTAATACCAGACAACCCCTTTAAGTGGCGAATATAAACATCAGTTATATCAGGACGAGACTGTCCAGTTATATTATTACGCGCTGCATGTGACAAAAACATCACCTTAAAACACAATATATGGACTAATCCCTTTAATTCGGCACTGAATAATCCAGAAATTCCAACAATTCAGAATAAAATCAAAACAACAAGAACCGATTGCGTAATGTCAGGATTATCTTTATTATTTTAGGTTTTCCACCTTGAACAGTGTGGATACTTTTCTATCACCATCCAATAGTCCAGAATCTTTGCTACTCGGACAGCCATTGCCAAATTAAAGAGATTTTTACTTACCGTATAAACTCGAGTATAAGCCGACCCGAGTATAAGCCGACCCCCCTAATTTTGCCACAAAAAACTGGGAAAACTTATTGACTCTAGTATAAGCCTAGGGTAGGAAATGCAGCAGCTACCGGTAAATTTCAAAAATAAAAATAGATGCTCCATACTGTTCATTATTGCCCCATAGATGCTCCATATAAAGCTGTGCCCCATATAATGCTCCATACATTTCATTATGGCTCCATAGATGCTCCATATAAAACTGTGCCACATATAATGCTCTGCACCGTTCATTATGGCCCCATAGATGCTCCATATAAAACTGTGCCACATATAATGCTCTGCACCGTTCATTATGGCCCCATAGATGCTCCATATAAAGCTGTGCCATATATAATGCTCTGCACCGTTCATTATGGCCCCATAGATGCTCCATATAAAGCTGTGCCACATATAATGCTCTGCACCGTTCATTATGGCCCCATAGATGCTCCATATAAAGCTGTGCCATATATAATGCTCTGCACCGTTCATTATGGCCCCATAGATGCTCCATATAAAGCTGTGCCCCATATAATGCTCTGCACCATTCATTATAGCCCCATAGATGCTCCATATAAAACTGTGCCATATAGAATGCTCTGCACCGTTCATTATTGCCCCATATAAAAGCTGTGCCATATAGAATGCTCTGCACCGTTCATTATGGCCCCATAGATGCTCCATATAAAGCTGTGCCATATGGAATGCTCTGCACCGTTCATTATGGCCCCATAGATGCTCCACATAAAGCTGTGCCATATGGAATGCTCTGCACCGTTCATTATGGCCCCATAGATGCTCCATAGAAAGCTGTGCCATATATAATGCTCTGCACCGTTGATTATTGCCCCATAGATGCTCCATATAAAGCTGTCCAATATATAATGCTGCTGCAATTAAAAAAAAAAAAAAAAAAAAAAAATCACATACTCGCCTCTCTTGCTCAGGATGCCGGCGCTTTCAATATTTACCTGCTCCTCGTGCGGCTCCGTCTCCAGCACTGACGCTCAGCAGAGGGCGCGCACTGACTACGTCACCGCGCCCTCTAACCTGAGCGTCACAGCTAGAGGACGCTGGAGACGGAGCCGCACCGGAACGAGGAGCAGGTAAATATCGTGCAGCGCTCCCCTCCCAGTATACTTACCTGCTCCCGGCGCAGTCCCTGCGCTGCATCTTCTTCCTGTATTGAGCGGTCATAGTTACCGCTCATTTTCAGTCATGAATATGCGGCTCCACCTCTATCGGAGGTGGAGCCGCATATTCATTTCTGTAATGAGCGGTACCATGTGACCGCTCAATACAGGAAGAAGATGCAGCGCTGGAAGAAGCAGGGACTGCAGGGACCGTGCCGGAGCAGGTAAGTATAACTAGACATCCCCTGCCCCCCCTCCCCTGCCAACCCCCGGGGATGACTTGAGTATAAGCCGAGAGGGGGACTTTCAGCCCAAAAAAATTGGCTGAAAATCTCGGCTTATACGCGAGTATATACGGTACTTCAATACTAATAATTACGATATAGATAACAATAAAGAAATATGAAATTCACTACCCAATTATTTAAAAAAAATTATATATATATATATATATATATATATATATATATATATATATATATATATATATATATATATATATATATATATATATATATATATATATATATATATATACTGATAACAGATACTGCTTTCCATAATTTAGGGCCCCAAATATACCTGAGTGACTGGATTTTTCTTCTTTTGGGTACATTTGGCCTCATATTCTGGCCTCAGCTGAAGTTGTTGTTGCTCCTCTTCAAAGTCAACCAAGTCCCATTCGTACTCGAGCCGTGCCTGCCTGCGCTTCCAGAACTCCAGGAACAAGGTCACTGCAAGGAGAGCGGGTCAGTCTCCCCTACAGCAGCGGTGAACTCGCAGCATAGACCTCTTCGGACTCATTATTGCATTTCTGCCCTTTTACGCAAGTTTTAATTTGCGTCATTTTATAAAGTCTAATTTACTGATTGTATTTTTTTTTATGTTAATCATTGCAGGGGAGGTTTTGTTTTTCTAGAGGTATTTGGCAGAGTTATCAATTGCGCAAAATTTTTGTGCAAATGTCCTCCAGTGTACCCCCTCCTGGAATGATTTTATGGACAATTTTTGCGACATTACAGTAAAACGTTGAACTTTTATTCTAGTGTATATAATAAAAAAAATAAAATAAAAAAATAAACAGCATTTTTGATTTTGCACCAAATTCATGAACTACATTTGCCAGTTTGAAAAATGTCATGCAAAAAACACCAAATATCACAAGATAATAGAAGAAAAAAACAAAAACAACCAGGCAACCCCCACATGTACTTAAGCTGGCTAACAGATGTAAATCATTCAGCTGCGGCAAGAAAAACTAAATCTCCGAGCACTAAAAAATACTCGGAGGACCCTTGGAGCATGCTCGAGAAATCTCGAGTAACGAGTATATTCACTCATCACTAAAAATGATGACTCGGCCCATAGAGTCATTTTCTTTTTCTCAGAAATAAAAAGAACCTGGCAAAAAGAGGACAACATTTTACCAATCTATGACATACAAAGATTTAATTCATTGTATTACAGTAATTTAATCTTCTAATGACCGGACACTGTCGATTTCATACACATGGCCGTTTATCGGCCCTATTTTTATTTGTTGGGCTACGGAAATAATTGTTTGCACTAATTGTTCAATCGTTTTGTCAAGTTTTTATTAAATTTTATTAATGGTAAAGACAGGGTTCACATTTAACATGTGCTCTATTCTGAGCGCTAAGTCAGAAGTTCTCCCCTAAAGCCCCCAAAATTGGGGACCATAAAACGGAGCCAGTCACTATAATTGGGCAGTCACGATATTCTACGTCTGACCTACTTTCAGGCAAAGTTTTTTTTTTGTTTTTTTTTTTTATTAGCCTAAAAAAATAAAAAATAAAATCTTAAATTTAATTTACTGTCATACATTGACATGTACAGGGTACCAATGGCGGCAAATTTCACTTTTTTTTCCTCTTCCTTTGTGTTTCATTTTTTTTTGCTTATGTATGACTATATTTTTGATAGTTACCATATATACTCAAGTATAAGCCGACTTGAGTATAAGCCGAGACCCCTAATTTTGCCACAAGAAACTGGGAAAACTTATTGACTCCAGTATAAGCCTAGGGTGGGAAATGCAGCAGCTACTGGTAAATTACAAAAATAAAAATAGATAGATACCAATAAAAGTAAAATTGAGACATCAGTAGGCTAAATGTTTTAGAATAACCATATTGAATCAGGAGCCCCATATAATAATCCATACAGTTCATGATGGGCCCCATAAGATGCTCCATACAAAATACGCCCCATATAATGCTGCATAAAAGGGTAATGATGGCCCCATAAGATGCTCAATATTAAAATATGCCCCATATAATGCTGAACAAAGGTTAATGATGGCCCCATCCATATTAAAATATGCCTCATATAAATGCTGCACAAAGGTTAGGACATGCAATTTTCCATTCTCCTGGGGAATCCAAAGGAGCCCCAATCACAAGAAAAGACAGTTAGAGCCGTAATAGATGTCTGTGACAATCAGGCCGATATCTGATCACAATGCATGGACTGGCCGCACGTCTCCTGACCAGAGCGTAATAGCTTCATATATTTCTATAAAACTATCACGCTTGCGTCGGCCAGTATTGCGATCTGACCGATTATCACTGACACCTGAAAGAGCCCTTCTGGTTACGTTTCCCCGATGGGCTTTTGGTGAGTTTTTGACACTGCACCATTTAGCAGTAGTCCCATTAGCTGATGCCTGTGATCAGGGGGGTAAACGTTTAACTCGTCACAGCTGCAGGCTCATGCTGTCATCTGACAGCTTGGGAGTCGCAGCTCTGACCGACAGTAATGTTTTTACCACCATTTAGAGGCAGTGTTTGTGACATGCACCTGACAGTGTGGCAAACACTGGATGTTCGAGCCCCCATTTAAGAGAATAGTGTCCGGATTTGGGTACTGTTCTGGTACCAGAACTTTTTCTTTTTTCTTTTAACTGTTCATCTGAACCCGCCGGACCCAAGCATCAAGCTGTTCACCCATCACTGTCAGTGCAGTCCTTCACATCAGTTTTGACATAATTTCTAGCCTAAATGCATCGATATTGTAGTTGGGGTGAAGTTAAGACACTTACCCCATATTCCCATGAAGATGGCGAAGAAGAGGGTCGCCACGTTGTCAAACAAGTGCGAATACTGTAGAGAGGAGCAGAGGATCAGTACGGAAGGTAGGGATCACAAAGAGTCAGGGGAGGAGGAGGAAACTTACCTGAGAAGGTTCACAAGTGGAGTTTAACCTCCAAAATTCACAGCGCTGGTCACACAGGGGGCACATGATGATCTGACCACCAATGTCCTTATCACAGATTTCTTTACTGCAGAAAGAAATCAAAACAAAAAAGGTTTCTCCAAAACAATATGGATCGGGTGGTTTACTTTTCCCCCATATTCTTATGTTCTTCTTTTAAGTTACAGCTATTTTGAAGCTTATTTTCTATTTGTTTGTATTTTTTTTTTTTTTTTTTTTTTAATATGTTCACCATTATGGGAATGGTTTTTGTTTTACAGACGTTTCGAGCTGGTCCGTCAATTGCGAACTTTTAGAAAGCTGCAAAATTTTTTGCACGGATGTACTCCAGTCCTCCTCTTCCCACAGTGATTTTTTTTTCTTCAAGTGTCAAAATTTCGCCAGTAACTATAATAGAACATGCGACTGCGTGCTGACATGACGCAAAAGGTTAAAGACAAAAAAAAAAAAAGTTCTTTGAGTTCGTGCAGACAAAAAGGGACTTAAAAAATTAGCAAATGAAGAATCAGGCCTAAAATATAACAAATGTTAGCAATGTGTAGTAGGGTGTATGGACAGTGGGGGGCAGAGTGGTACCAAGGACTTAAATAAACCGGTTGCAGTTTTCAAGGTCGTACGTCGGGATGTTTTACATAATCTTACCTACTGATGCTTTCATCCATTGTAATCCACCCGTATAGGAAGCAAAAAAATCCAACAATAGCAGCAAAAAATAACATTTCCGTATAGAAGCCGAGCCAAGCAAAGTAGATGCCAATCTTCTCCCCGTAGTATTTCCTGGAAAGAGAAGTAAACAGCACAATGGTCAGTGGATGTGGACACGTTATGCAGCACATGAACACGGTCAGTTATGTTAGTAATGGTGAACTGGGATATTTTTGTTTTTCCTCCTAAAGGTGGCTGGAAACGGACTCAAAAAGCGCCAAGAAAAAAAAAAAGAAGAATGAACAGAATGAGGTCACAGATTCTTAATTAACTCGTTCTGCAGCCAGGGATACTGCCGAACTCTTTTTAAAAGAAACCCAATTGTAAAACTTATTTTTAAAAGGCAAAAATACTTGCATTTCAGAAAAATAAAATTGCCCTGGAAGGTGTCTATATCCCAAAATCTCGTGATTCAGAAACCATTTCTCCCGCACTCACCTAATCAGATCCAAGGGCTGCTCCTTGTAAAACTTTCCAAACCTGGCCCACTGCTTATACAACGTGTATCGCTCGCTCTCACAATTCTCGTCCAGCGACTTCTTCCAGTACTGGCACTACGGAGAACACACGATAAAATGTGATAATCCGACTGGAAATAGTCGATCATTAATAGTAATATGTAAAGATGTTCTTTAATGGCAAGAAATTAAAATGCCTCTCTCCCCTTGGAAAAGCTGGGTGACAACCAATACAGATGCATTATCGACATAGGAGCTATAATGGCTTCTATACAGAATATTTAGTGACTCCAGGAACCACATTTCGGGTTACTACTTACGTCATGGATAGGGAAGGCAGCCGAGTACGTCCCGTTATTTAACAGCCTCTTAATGCCAAACTTTCTCTTCTCCTCCCCGACCCCATAGGGGCAGCGAGACAAAATGTAATAGACCTGGAATTGGGAAAAATCATTAAAAGAGCAAAAAACGTCAGTATGATAATAGGATTAGGGTTTTTTGTCCTGGCTGGGTGCAGATGCATGGAGCGCACTCATAAGCTGAGCATAATGTATACACGGCTGGTGCCAACTGTGTTAAACAGCCAGCGTCCGACTCCTCAGCAGCATTGAGCAGAGCTACCACAGATCAATTCAATTTAAATATTCAGATGCCCCTTTTTCCCCAAACAGTGTACAGCAGGTATCAGCCACCGGCTGTACGATCTCTGCCATGACTGTTTTTGCAGCGTTTCAGAGAAAAAAAACAAAAACAAAAAACACTTTTAATAGCCGCCAGTGCCAGGTGACTAGTGGTACAGGTGAGTGGCTTGTCCCCGCCTCTTCCTACGTGCACATATATTATGCAGAAGCTTGTCAATGTCGGCAGGTGGGGAGAAGCTTCCCAGGACCCGCCTGTATGATCAGTCATCAGCGCACGTTGGTCCCTGCTGGCTATTAAAACACAAGGCTTTGATCATACATTCAGTATCTCCTTGCAGATTCCCTTTAAATGGAAAAAAAACTGGTGACAGATTCCCTTTAAATGGTTTCTAAATGAAGACTTCCCATTGACACCAACTTTAGGCTTCATAGGAAATTGTATGACTATTGTGGTAAATCGGCTCACTCGGAAGCACACAGAGGTAGACACAGAAACGTGGTTTTCTTGAAATCTTCCACTGGTTTATTAAAAAGTTACTGCATAAATCAGTGCAGCGTTAAGCAAAAAAAAAAAAAAAAAACCTTTCTGGCCTAAAGAGAAAACAAAAACATAACCTGTGGCACAGTCTGTATTGCTGCGGGGATCTGCCCGCTCAGGAACAAGCAAAGGAAAGTTTAGCTTTCTTTATCATGAAAGCACAGCTCTGGAGTGCCCAACTCCAGACACACCCAACACTGAATGAGCCAGAAAGCTGCCAATTTATCCTCTGGACTCCATCCTGGGGTGGAGATATGGTGAACAGCCTCCCACCCACAGATTTTCACTAAACCTAATCCTGAACATGGCTGATTAACCCCTCTCAGCACTTATAGCACTTAAAGTGCGGGAGCATTTTCCTGGGTTCATATCAATGAAGCTAACAACCTCAGTGATGCATGTCTCATCTCCAATACCTTGCCAGCGACTGTCACGCATTATACTGCAATGCTGAAGTATTACAGTACATTGTATAAGTGAACAAAATGCTCACAGGATCAAGCCACTTGTGAAAAGTGTAAGGAAAAAAAAAAAAAAAATGAAGACAAAAAGAAAGTCAAAATGTAAAATTGTTTTTAGGAATACTGTTAAAAAAAAAAAATCTCCTATTCTGCATCATAAAACAAGAATTAAAAAAACAAATTGTTATAGCCATGCTCGTAAAAATTTTAACAACGAAAGTATGAAATTAATGCACCCACAATTTGAAGGGAAAAAAAGGGAAAAAAAAGGAAGAAATCAAAAGCACCGGATTTTCTGTTTTTTTTTTTTTTCCCATCACTGCACTTCCCCCAAAAAAAGAGTAAAGGAAAAAAAAAATACTTTAAAAAAAAAAAAAAATCATTATTATTTTGTTTATCTCTTAATTCTAAAGCAATTTTGGCATTTTTATTTCTTCCTTTTTTACCTTTAAGCTGTTGGGTGAATACATTTCATTTTAGATCATATGGTATTTTCTGAGCGGACGACTCCTTTATGGGGTAACAAGTCTCCCACATATGAACTGCTCAGGGCACTTACTATCCTGTTCCTGGTGGCCGGTGTGAAGAACGAGCTCTTGTCATTGATGAGGAACAGCTCCTGCTTCTGCTTGCTGAACGGGGCGGTAAAGTAGTCCTGCTCCGGGTTCATGACTTCGTGTGGCAGTTTGAAGAGTCGCAGGAAGCAGTTTAGAGGGTTTTCCTTGGTCTGGACCAGATCATTCACCTTTATGGGCACCTTGATATTCAGCACCTCCGCATAGGTGGCAAGGACCTCCCAGGGGGCGTGGATTTTGACAAAGTAAATTTTGCCATTTTCAGATTCCTGCAGGGAGAAATACAAATGTCAAAACTTAAATGATGAAATGAATTCACTGATACAGAGCACTGGAGGCAGAGCGGGATACAGAGCACTGGAGGCGGAGCGGGATACAGATCACTGGAGGCAGAGCGGGATACAGATCACTGGAGGCAGAGCGGGATACAGATCACTGGAGGCAGAGCGGGATACAGATCACTGGAGGCAGAGCGGGATACAGATCACTGGAGGCAGAGCGGGATACAGAGCACTGGAGGCAGAGCGGGATACAGAGCACTGGAGGCAGAGCGGGATAGAGCACTGGAGGCAGAGCGGGATACAGAGCACTGGAGGCAGAGCGGGATACAGAGCACTGGAGGCAGAGCGGGATACAGAGCACTGGAGGCAGAGCGGGATACAGAGCACTGGAGGCAGAGCGGGATACAGAGCACTGGAGGCAGAGCGGGATACAGAGCACTGGAGGCAGAGCGGGATACAGAGCACTGGAGGCAGAGCGGGATACAGAGCACTGGAGGCAGAGCGGGATACAGAGCACTGGAGGCAGAGCGGGATACAGAGCACTGGAGGCAGAGCGGGATACAGAGCACTGGAGGCAGAGCGGGATACAGAGCACTGGAGGCAGAGCGGGATACAGAGCACTGGAGGCAGAGCGGGATACAGAGCACTGGAGGCAGAGCGGGATACAGAGCACTGGAGGCAGAGCGGGATACAGAGCACTGGAGGCAGAGCGGGATACAGAGCACTGGAGGCAGAGCGGGATACAGAGCACTGGAGGCAGAGCGGGATACAGAGCACTGGAGGCAGAGCGGGATACAGAGCACTGGAGGCAGAGCGGGATACAGAGCACTGGAGGCAGAGCGGGATACAGAGCACTGGAGGCAGAGCGGGATACAGAGCACTGGAGGCAGAGCGGGATACAGAGCACTGGAGGCAGAGCGGGATACAGAGCACTGGAGGCAGAGCGGGATACAGAGCACTGGAGGCAGAGCGGGATACAGAGCACTGGAGGCAGAGCGGGATACAGAGCACTGGAGGCAGAGCGGGATACAGAGCACTGGAGGCAGAGCGGGATACAGAGCACTGGAGGCAGAGCGGGATACAGAGCACTGGAGGCAGAGCGGGATACAGAGCACTGGAGGCAGAGCGGGATACAGAGCACTGGAGGCAGAGCGGGATACAGAGCACTGGAGGCAGAGCGGGATACAGAGCACTGGAGGCAGAGCGGGATACAGAGCACTGGAGGCAGAGCGGGATACAGAGCACTGGAGGCAGAGCGGGATACAGAGCACTGGAGGCAGAGCGGGATACAGAGCACTGGAGGCAGAGCGGGATACAGAGCACTGGAGGCAGAGCGGGATACAGAGCACTGGAGGCAGAGCGGGATACAGAGCACTGGAGGCAGAGCGGGATACAGAGCACTGGAGGCAGAGCGGGATACAGAGCACTGGAGGCAGAGCGGGATACAGAGCACTGGAGGCAGAGCGGGATACAGAGCACTGGAGGCAGAGCGGGATACAGAGCACTGGAGGCAGAGCGGGATACAGAGCACTGGAGGCAGAGCGGGATACAGAGCACTGGAGGCAGAGCGGGATACAGAGCACTGGAGGCAGAGCGGGATACAGAGCACTGGAGGCAGAGCGGGATACAGAGCACTGGAGGCAGAGCGGGATACAGAGCACTGGAGGCAGAGCGGGATACAGAGCACTGGAGGCAGAGCGGCCCAGGGTTCGGGGCTAAATTTAACCACTTGGGGAATCTGCAAAAATTAGGGTGACATGAAATCTGACATGAGAGAATAGAGGCATCTCTAATCTAAAGCTAGTCCTTATAGACGCAGACACAGCTCCAGTCTGGGGACTAGTCACAATGCTTAAGTCTGCAAAACCAAGAAGAGCGACATCTGAACAGCAGGCCGGGCGCCAAGTTTTTAAAAACCATCAGGTTTCCCCCTCCATACAGATCTGCAAGGATGTTTTCGAACGTAATCGCACAGTCGTGCAGGTGCAAAAGCAAGGAGACAACTTTCAGAGACTTCCACGCTCTGTACAGAGAAGGCAGAGATGGGTTATTACCACCTCTGCTTTCCTGATCATTGTATACAGAGTACAAGCTGCGCCTCCAGTCCAGGGACTAGTAATGGTGCTTCCTCCTCACTACATCGCAGCGCCATACAAGCGACCAAGGGTACCAAAACTGCAACAAGCAAGTTGCAAACAATCCGACACAGCTGACTTGCTTGTTGCGGCACCCTTGGGGGTCACAATGAAACCCTATTGTATGGGATGGCGATCCAGCAACGTCAGCATGCATATTTTGGTACCACAACATGTGTCAGGGCCAAAAGCGCAGTGTAGTCGCAGTCCAAGTCTCCCTATGCAACCTTTAGGAGAGGTGAACAGGACTGCGCTGCGGCTTGCTCTCACCTTCTTGTCCTCGGTTTCTACCTCCAGACCAGCTTTCTGTAAGCTCAATTCAAATTCTCGCCTTCTGTCCTGGGAAAAAGAAAAGAAAAAAAATAAAATAAAATCTTTAAGATTTTATCCAATTATACTAATGCTAAATAGTCCCCTGACCTCCCCGGTGGCTCTGGATCATGTGACGGAGGCACTGGTAAAAAAAGTTTCCCCAAAGAGGAAAAAGTTGTGGCCGACTTCTGACCAAGAAATTCTAATATGTGGCAACTGCTTTATTCATGGGAACCATTGTAGGGGACTTTCCCCCCTCCTCCCAAGGAGACTTGGCCTAATAGGTACATTCACACAGCTTTTATAGACACAGCAAATTTTTGAACATCCTGTGTATTAAAGTATTAGATAGGAGTGAGATTTTATTATTAATGCAGGAAATGGCCACAGAAAATGCTCTGCAGATAAGCCCAGTGAGGATGTAGCATTAAAGAGAGACTTCTTTAATGTGTGCAGTCAGTTTTGCCAAGTCATAGGACTGTGATGCCTTTTGGGTGGAGCTCCCCTGTTCCAATGATCCCCACTAGGTGGCAGCAGAGCAGCAAAAACCAATGTGGCGCAGCATCGCCTCCATATATTCTGCCACATTTGTGCTAGGAAAATCTGACATCAGCTTTGTGTCTGCATTATGGTTTCCATTTATAAGGGAATCCATGACAGTGTGCGGGATCCACTATACGACTTATAATGGGGGTCTGTCCAAGCGTCGGTGTTTCCATGGGATAAATGATGACCCCCTCACCCCCAGTCAAATATGGCATCATGTCACTTATGATTTCAGATTTGCAATGTGTACGTGACAATATGTAAAAAAATGTTGCAATACCTTGGAAAAGTCCCTTCTGATGTGCACTCATTACTTGCAATGTGGCCATGTGAACCTAGGGTCATCTTTTGGGTCATTGGGTGCAGCCAGCAATAAGAGAAGTCATAAGACCGTGGATGAATCCCCAACGCTGGCAGATGCCATACAGATGGGGACACGCAGACTCTGGTGATCCCGCACAGCAGCGATATAAACCACAGGAAGTGCCCGACCCAAAGATATAAACATAATAAACCGATATCTCAGGGTCGGGAACTTCCTGTGGTTTATGTCACTGCCGTGCGGGGTGTGTATAGAGATCACTGCAGGAAACAGACACCGGTCACATAAAAACACAGCCGGGTGATGGCACAGTTGGGTTATGTGCACAAGTTGGGTTTTATGTTTTTTTTTTTTTAAAGCAGATTTTCACTATAGAAAAACGGAAAAAACCCAAAGAAAAACGCTTGAAAAACTTGCATTTATGGCCATCAAAAAAGCACTTGGCTGTTCTTGTGTTCAGTCATTGGTGGGAGAAAAAGTGCTTTTTCCTTCTTTGAAGCAGCTCCTGGTGGAGTCCACGCTAAACTAGGCACTGTCCAATCAGAAAGAAAAAAAACAAAAACACACAACTCATCAAAAACATGAAACTTTTCCAAAAGTTCCCTGAAACGGTTTCCACTAGAAAACGTTTTGTTTTTTTTTTTTTTTTTTTTTTAATGATAAAAAAATCTGCGTGTGCACACAACCTTGTATGTGGAAATGAATGGTGACCAGATGCTGGATCTGTAATGGCCGGGATCCATCCACATGTCCGCTCCTCCCTGGCTCTGCAATGGTCGGGATCCCTCCACAGGTCCGCTGCTCCCTGGCTCTGCTGGGACTAATGGCCGGGATCCCTCCACAGGTCCACTGTTCCCTGGCTCTGCTGGGACTGTAATGGCCGGGATCCCTCCACAGGTCCACTGTTCCCTGGCTCTGCTGGGACTGTAATGGCCGGGATCCCTCCACAGGTCCACTGTTCCCTGGCTCTGCTGGGACTGTAATGGCTGGGATCCCTCCACAGGTCCACTGTTCCCTGGCTCTGCTGGGACTGTAATGGCCGGGATCCCTCCACAGGTCCACTGTTCCCTGGCTCTGCTGGGACTGTAATGGCCGGGATCCCTCCACAGGTCTGCTGGGACTGTAATGGCTGGGATCCCTCCACAGGTCCACTGTTCCCTGGCTCTGCTGGGACTGTAATGGCTGGGATCCCTCCACAGGTCCACTGTTCCCTGGCTCTGCTGGGACTGTAATGGCCGGGATCCCTCCACAGGTCCACTGTTCCCTGGCTCTGCTGGGACTGTAATGGCTGGGATCCCTCCACAGGTCCACTGTTCCCTGGCTCTGCTGGGACTGTAATGGCCGGGATCCCTCCACAGGTCTGCTGCTCCCTGGCTCTGCTCGGTCTGTAATGGCCGGGATCCCTCCACAGGTCCGCTGCTCCCTGGCTCTGCAATGGCCGGGATCCCTCCACAGGTGCGCTGCTCCCTGGCTCTGCTCTGTCTGTAATGGCCGGGATCCCTCCACAGGTCCACTGTTCCCTGGCTCTGCTGGGACTGTAATGGCCGGGATCCCTCCACAGGTCCGCTGTTCCCTGGCTCTGCTGGGACTGTAATGGCCGGGATCCCTCCACAGGTCCACTGTTCCCTGGCTCTGCTGGGACTGTAATGGCCGGGATCCCTCCACAGGTCCACTGTTCCCTGGCTCTGCTGGGACTGTAATGGCCGGGATCCCTCCACAGGTCCGCTGTTCCCTGGCTCTGCTGGGACTGTAATGGCCGGGATCCCTCCACAGGTCCGCTGTTCCCTGGCTCTGCTGGGACTGTAATGGCCGGGATCCCTCCGCAGGTCTGCTGCTCCCTGGCTCTGCTCGGTCTGTAATGGCCGGGATCCCTCCACAGGTCCGCTGTTCCCTGGCTCTGCTGGGACTGTAATGGCCGGGATCCCTCCACAGGTCCGCTGTTCCCTGGCTCTGCTGGGACTGTAATGGCCGGGATCCCTCCGCAGGTCTGCTGCTCCCTGGCTCTGCTCGGTCTGTAATGGCCGGGATCCCTCCACAGGTCCGCTGCTCCCTGGCTCTGCTCGGTCTGTAATGGCCAGGATCCCTCCACAGGTGCGCTGCTCCCTGGCTCTGCTCGGTCTGTAATGGCCGGGATCCCTCCACAGGTCCGCTGCTCCCTGGCTCTGCAATGGCCAGGATCCCTCCACAGGTGCGCTGCTCCCTGGCTCTGCTCTGTCTGTAATGGCCGGGATCCATCCACAGGTCCGCTGCTCCCTGGCTCTGCTCGGTCTGTAATGGCCAGGATCCCTCCACAGGTGCGCTGCTCCCTGGCTCTGCTCGGTCTGTAATGGCCGGGATCCCTCCACAGGTCCGCTGCTCCCTGGCTCTGCAATGGCCGGGATCCCTCCGCAGGTCCGCTGCTCCCTGGCTCTGCAATGGCCGGGATCTCTCCGCAGGTCTGCTGCTCCCTGGCTCTGCTCGGTCTGTAATGGCCGGGATCCCTCCACAGGTCCGCGAAAAAAAAATGCAGCATGTTCATTAATTTTGCGGTTTTTTTTCTTCGCGTTTTTTGCCCGCTATATAATGCATTTGGAAAGCCCCGGAAAAAAAACGCGCAAAAAACGCATGCAGATTTCTTGCAGAAAATGTCCAGTTTTCTTCAGGGATTTTCTGCAAGAAATTCTTACGTGTGCACATAGCCTTAAGGCTAAGGCTGGAACAGGATGGCTGTATGGCCCTGCAACATCTCAGAGTAATACAGGTCAATGGGGTCACATTAAAGCCCTTAGGGACTAGAGAGATGCAAAAACCTAGGATGAGGCCAACTTGCATTTTGCTTGTTGCGGACGTGGCACGCTAGGGGGTCTCAACGTGATCCCATTCTTCTAGATTAGAATTCGCACATGGCGATCATTGGCCATGGCATCCACATTAGCCCCAGGCATAAGGCGGCCATACACATTTAATAGCTGATAGACAAACGCTGCCCGTCTGTGCCGTTATGCAGCATGGCAGCCGGCCAAGAACCAGCGCCGAGTAAGGGAGGGCGATGGGAGGAAGGACGGCGATTGTTACACACTGTGTATTAGACATATAATAACGCAGCATTCCTTTAATCCGACATCCAATAATCCAGCACAGAACTCAAATACATAAGACCAGTACATAATGTCACCCTCCATTATTCTACGTACATCCAGTAATCCAGAAAGCGGGATCAACCGCTAATTGGAGCCAGATTACACGAATGTCGTGGCACATCGGAAGAAGACATCAGATGTACGACAGACCAGATCTGGACAGATCCTTAAAGGGGCGAGATAGGTAATCAATATCAGATTTGTGGGGGTCCAATATTTGGCTTTTTTTTGTTGTTTTGTTTAACTTACAGCTTTTCGCCGGTCCAGATCTTTGGTTGTTTCATCAAAATAAGAAAGAACAAAATCGATTCTCCGGACGCCATCGCGGAAGAAGACGGAATCTTTACTGTGGTGATGCTTATCTATCTGTGGAGATAAAAAGGCAAACTCAGGACCTGGAAGAAGAGAGCGGGGTGGGCAACGAGACCCCTGCACGCACCGCAATGTGTCACCGCACTGCAAGGAAACAGGAGGTTGTAGTGTCCTATGTGTTACATGGAGGCGCATGCAGCGACCCTGCACAAACACAGGCAATAAACACACACAGACGGCGGAAAAGAAGAGGGCGTCAGTTGGCTTACAGCAGTCCGCTTCATACGGACCAATGCCCCCCGCCAATGGGCAAGTGATGAGGTGTAGGGGGGAGTCATCCCGACATCCCCCCCTGGAAGATTGGGACCCTAATAAGGTGGATTCATTGGAGTTCATGGCTGCTGTATAAGTCCACTCGCAATGGGCGCCCCCTAGTGGTGACCGCAGACTCCCAGAATGTTGTAATTATACAGCTGTGCCATTCACAGGACTTTCTGATATAGACTCTACAGCAGAAGATAACGTGCCAAATACATCTACAGCAAAACAAGACTCCTTCCTGTTTCCCAGTAGGAAAAAAAATAAATAAAAAATTATATAATTTTTTTTATTGCTTTAAAGGGATCCGGTCATGTATGAGAAATATGTAATTTTTTAGTGGTATAAATGCTGCTGTTCTCCTGAATCCGGTGCTTTATTTCTTTTGTTCCTGCTCCTCTCTGTTCCTGAGATATGACCTCCTCTTTCCTGTATATAATGCTAGTCTTGTTAGCCAACTGGGTGTGGTCCTCAAACCTTTTCTGTGGGCGTCTCCTTAGATCTACACCCACTTGGAAAACAAGGCAAGTTTTATATACAGGAAAAAAGGGGCCATATCTCAGGAATGGAGAGGAGCAGGAACAAAAGAAAAACAGCGCCGGATTCAGGAAAACAGCAGCATTTACACCAAGAAAAAAAATAAATTAAAAAAAAAAAAAAAAAAAAATCACAACGCATGAATATTAAATAATAATGGCAAGTGACAAATTCCCCTTAAGGATCATATATTGCTCTTTTGATCTGCTACACGGAGGCCTCACTACCAACACCCGATCCTCGGTATATCGCGGAGCCTGGCAGAACGCCAGCCACAACCTGGTACGTAACACCTCGGATCTGCCAGCGACACAGGTAAATAATGAGCTGCCTGACAACTGCTGAGGCTCCGTGCCAGGGGATCGGGTCATTACTTTAGTTAAAGAGCAATAGGGAAGAGAAGAATAAGAAGAAAAAAGAAGGACACTTAATCTATAAGTCTACAACTGGAAACAGCCCCCAAGAGGAAACAGTTACCCTGCGGAGACTAGACTAAAGTTTCCAGGCACAGTAGCCAAAAGAAATGCAAACAGTATAAAAAGAGAAGCCACTTGTTGGAAATTGTACACCGAGACCAGACAGAAATTACAGCTACACGTCAGGACACAATGTAACGTCTGTGCACATTTACTTGGGACTGCAATAGAACCTAAAACTTTTACTGGACTGTTCCATGACGGAGTGATCCGAGCCACTGCCCCTGGTGGAAGGAGTCACTGCACCTTTAGAAAACATGTCGGATGGCTTTATGGTGGGTGTCCGGATGCAGAGACCCCCATCGATGGTGCTTCAGAGACTGAAGATGGTCTCGGACCTTCTACTGAGCCGGTCTTCTGACGAGCAGCACTCGGTGCTTAAAGGAACTTTCCATTCTGAAGAAGCTCTTGGTATACAGTACAGATGCTGCACTAAAACAGGGGCAGTGTTCAGCATCTTCAGCTTTGATAGAGGTCGGACCCACAGGCGGACATCTCATTGGCAGCCACAGATTGCACCAAGAGGTACGGGGCCACATCCAGCTCCAAAGCCGGTGGAATTATGTATTATGAGGAGCTATTGGCCTGCAAAGGGCCCATCTGTTCTTGCCCAGGGGCCCCCTTCTGCCTGCGTCCGCCAGTGGTCAGACCCTCATCATAATGACTACCTATCCAAATATAGTCGACAGCACTGGGCAGCAGTGGAGAGTATTTTGGACCCCTCAGTTTACATGCATTTTCACAGCAAGCTTTCTGTACACCGGAGCTGACAATCATAAAGCCGAGAACGTGCATCACTGGTCCGTTCATTCTTAATGGGACAGCTGGAGATCGCCAAGTTCACAGCTCAACCTTCCCAAATGTAGGGGCAGAGGGGCACGGGCAACACTCCATGCAAACAGAGGGCATCTCAGAATCAGAGAATTCCCCGTGGATGAATCTTCTCTACAAGCTGTTCACACCACACTTTTTTTGGTTTAAATTTCACACCTCAGCAAATACGTAAAACCATTTTTCTCTCTTTTTTTTTTTTTTTTTTACCCGTAGTCGACTCTTCAGGAATAGACCCTGCTTGTGCCATTTCTGTGGAGCAATTAGAAATGTCAGAATTTCTACCTATAAAAACACAATATCTTCCAATGCTTAGACCCATCATTCTGGGGGGAAAGAAGGGAGCTGACGGGTAACATTACACTGGGTGGCGAGGGATGCCGGACTATGTCCTTGACCCATGGACAAGACACACCGTGGCATGTAAAAGTTTGGGCACCCCTGGTCAAAATTACCGTTATCGTGAACAGTTAAGCAACTTGATGAAATGATCTCTAAAAGGCCTAAAGTTAGATGACACATTGCCTTGGTGTTTTACTATATACACACCATGGGCACCTTCCATGGTTAGTACCTAGTAGCATCCCCTTTTGCAAGTATCACAGCTTGTAAATGATTTTTGTACCCAGACAAGAGTCTTTCAATTCTTGTTTGAGGGATTTTCATCCATTCTTCCCTGGAGAATTCCTCCAGTTCTGTGAGATTCCTTGGTCGTCTTGCATCCGCTGCAATTTGGAGCTCTAGCCACACATTTTCAATGATGTTCAGATCAGGGGACTGTGAGGACCATTGTAAAACCTTCATCTTGCGCCTTTTTAGGTCACTTATTGTGGAGTTTGACGTGTGTTTAGGATCATCATCTATTTGTAGAAGCCATCCTCTTTCACCTTCAGCTTTTCACACATGGAGTTTTGTTTGCATCAAGAATTTGCTGAAATTTCATTGAATCCATTCTTCCCTCTACCTGTCAAATGTTCCATGTGCCATTAACTGCAAACACAACCCCAAAGTAGGATTGCTCCACCCTCATGCTTAATAGTTGGTGAGATGTTCTTTTCCTGAAATTGTGTTTTTTTTTTCTCCATACATACCTTAAGGCTGTGTGCACACGTTGCGAAAAAAAAACCGCATAATAATAATCTTTATTTATATAGCGCCAACATATTCCGCAGCGCTTTACAGTTTAACAGTTTCAAACACAAAAGTCATAAGTAACAACGTTAACAATACAATAATTAAAGCAAAATAAGACGACATACATATGCATGCATATGCATCCTATCATTTAGAATGCATTCCACAATTTGTGTGCACATGATGCTTTTTTTCCCATGAAAAAACGCATCGCGGTAAAAACGCAGCATGTTCATTAATTTTGAGGATTTCCCATTATATTATTGCATTGGGAACCTCCAGGAAATCCACACCAAAAAAAAAAAAAAAAAAAAAAAAAAAAAAAAAAAAAAAAACACACACACACACACCAAAAACGTGGTAAAAACGCGAGAAAACCGCATGCGAATTTCTTGCAGAAAATGTCCAGTTTTGCTCAGGAGATTTCTGCAAGAAATCCTGAACGTGTGCACATAGCCTTAATCATTGTGGTCCATTGTGTTTCCAAAATGCATCAGGCTTGTTTAGATGTTCTTTTGCATATTTCTGATGCTGAATCTTATGGTGAGGATGCACGAGAGGTTTTCTTCTGATGACTCTTCCACAAAGGCCATATTTGTGCAGGCGTCTCTGAACAGTAGAACAATGTACAACTCCAGAGTCTGCCAAATCTTTCTGAAGGTCTTTTTCACTCAAGCGGAGGTTCTGACTTTTCTCTCTAGCAATCCTACGAGCAGCTCTCACTGAAATTTTGCTTGGTCTTCCAGACCTTATCTTGACCTCCACTGTTTCTGGTAACTTCCATTTCTTAATTACATTTTCGAACTGAGGAAAAGACAACTTGAAAACGTTTTGCCATCTTCTTATAGCCTTCTCCTGGTTTGCGGGCCTCCACCATTTTTATTTTCGGAGTGCTAGGCAGCTGCTTAGAAGAACCCATGTCTGCTGTTTTTAGGCACAAGGTTAGAGGAGGCTGGTTTTTATAAAGCTGGGAAATTTGCATCACCTGGCCATTTCTAATGATAATAGTGAACAAGCCATAACCCTAAACAGACTAATTAAGGTCTATAACCTTGGTCAAAGTTATCTGAGCACACAAATCTCCAAGGGTGCCCACACTTTTGCATTGGCCCATTTTCCTTCTTTGTAATTTTTTAAAAATTGAAAATACAATTTTTTTTTGCCTAAAATACAAAGGACATGTGTGATCTTTAACTTTAGCTCTTTTAGAGAAAATTTCATCTTCAATTTGCTTAACTGTTCACAATAACAGTAATTTTGACCAGGGGTGCTCAAACTTTTACATGACACCGTATTCCTCAAATTCCATTGAAAATCAAAAAGGATTTGGAAACCGGTATAGAATAAAATGGACTAGAAAATGGAAGATAAATATTATTGATGAAGTCATGCATCGAGGATGCCACAATCCATACCATAAATAATAGAATAAAACTACGGACAGAAGGATTCATGATTATTGGTTACTAATGAGCTGAGCAGCAGTTCTCAATGTCAGGAAGCAGCTGAGAAAGCAAATAAGATTTTGAGTTGTATAAAAAAAAAAAAAAAAAAAAAAAAGCAAAATGTGATCACAATGTATTATTACCCCTTCTATAAATCCAATGTAAAGACACATTTTGAATATGGGATTCAGCTTTTGACTTCAAGGTTAACAAAAAAAAACCCAAAACAAATATGGCGTGGTGGCTCATAAAAAAATGTAGCACTTAATGCCGACGACCAATGGCTAAAACTTATAGAGGAAGACAACTCAGGGACTGTAAGCAGTATACCGAGTGCAGCCTAAAGCAAAGTGACTCGTGTTCTTGGAATCCGTGGGTCTTGCTCTGTCGCCCCCAGCCATACTCTGGGTATAGGGTGTAGAAACGTCTAATTCATAGGAAGAAATGTTCTTTGAAAAGCTTCACTCTAGGACCAGGTACACAAGGGCAGCATCACCGCTCTGTATACAGACTGCAATGTCCGGACTGACCCCAAGTCTCCAGTCCCGAACTTACAGCCTCATACAGTGGGGCAAAAAAGTATTTAGTCAGTCAGCAATAGTGCAAGTTCCACCACTTAAAAAGATGAGAGGCGTCTGTAATTTACATCATAGGTAGACCTCAACTATGGGAGACAAACTGAGAAAAAAAAATCCAGAAAATCACATTGTCTGTTTTTTTATCATTTTTTTGCATATTATGGTGGAAAATAAGTATTTGGTCAGAAACAAACAATCAAGATTTCTGGCTCTCACAGACCTGTAACTTCTTCTTTAAGAGTCTCCTCTTTCCTCCACTCATTACCTGTAGTAATGGCACCTGTTTAAACTTGTTATCAGTATAAAAAGACACCTGTGCACACCCTCAAACAGTCTGACTCCAAACTCCACTTTGGTGAAGACCAAAGAGCTGTCAAAGGACACCAGAAACAAAATTGTAGCCCTGCACCAGGCTGGGAAGACTGAATCTGCAATAGCCAACCAGCTTGGAGTGAAGAAATCAACAGTGGGAGCAATAATTAGAAATGGAAGACATACAAGACCACTGATAATCTCCCTCGATCTGGGGCTCCACGCAAAATCCCACCCCGTGGGGTCAGAATGATCACAAGAACGGTGAGCAAAAATCCCAGAACCACGCGGGGGGACCTAGTGAATGAAGTGCAGAGAGCTGGGACCAATGTAACAAGGCCTACCATAAGTAACACACTACGCCACCATGGACTCAGATCCTGCAGTGCCAGACGTGTCCCACTGCTTAAGCCAGTACATGTCCGGGCCCGTCTGAAGTTTGCTAGAGAGCATTTGGATGATCCAGAGGAGTTTTGGGAGAATGTCCTATGGTCTGATGAAACCAAACTGGAACTGTTTGGTAGAAACACAACTTGTCGTGTTTGGAGGAAAAAGAATACTGAGTTGCATCCATCAAACACCATACCTACTGTAAAGCATGGTGGTGGAAACATCATGCTTTGGGGCTGTTTCTCTGCAAAGGGGCCAGAACAACTGATCCGGGTACATGAAAGAATGAATGGGGCCATGTATCGTGAGATTTTGAGTGCAAACCTCCTTCCATCAGCAAGGGCATTGAAGATGAAACATGGCTGGGTCTTTCAACATGACAATGATCCAAAGCACACCGCCAGGGCAACGAAGGGGTGGCTTCGTAAGAAGCATTTCAAGGTCCTGGAGTGGCCTAGCCAGTCTCCAGATCTCAACCCTATAGAAAACCTTTGGAGGGAGTTGAAAGTCCGTGTTGCCAAGCGAAAAGCCAAAAACATCACTGCTCTAGAGGAGATCTGCATGGAGGAATGGGCCAACATACCAACAACAGTGTGTGGCAACCTTGTGAAGACTTACAGAAAACGTTTGACCTGTGTCATTGCCAACAAAGGATATATTACAAAGTATTGAGATGAAATTTTGTTTCTGACCAAATACTTATTTTCCACCATAATATGCAAATAAAATGTTAAAAAAACAGACAATGTGATTTTCTGGATTTTTTTTTCTCAGTTTGTCTCCCATAGTTGAGGTCTACCTATGATGTAAATTACAGACGCCTCTCATCTTTTTAAGTGGTGGAACTTGCACTATTGCTGACTGACTAAATACTTTTTTGCCCCACTGTATGTGCGCTGAAGTCAGTCCAGGTATTGTGGCCTGTATAAAGCATTGTGTGTAACTGGCCTAAAAAGGTCCATCACAAACAATAAGGGGTATTCCCATCCCCAAGATCCCATCCCAATATGTATAGGTATAATAATAGTCGCAAATACCTCTAGTTAGAAATTTATTATAGTTCTTCAGATTTGCAGTGCCGCTTACCCCATGTGCAGGGCATTTCAGTAGCTTAGGGTATCCAAGGCTACGGTCAGTAACCCACTATAGCTGTGGTCGTAACCATGGATACCCAAGCTACTACAATGTCCTGCACATTGGGTAAGCGATATAGCTAATCAGAAGAACTATACTACATTTCTAATTGGAGGTATTTACTAATATTATACCTACTACATACTGGAATATGATCTTGGAGTTGAACTTAAAGTTGGCCAAACCTGCAGATTTAGGCTGGATAAGGCTACGTTCACACTAGCGTTGTGCGCCGCTGCGTCGGCGACGCGACGCACAACGCACTGAAAAAAACGTGCAAACGCACGCAAAACCGCTGCGTTTTTTGACGCATGCGTCGTTTTTTTGACGAAAATCGGACGCAAGAAAAATGCAACTTGTTGCGTTTTCTTGGTCCGACGCTAGCGTAAAAAAAGACGCACGTGTCGGAAAACGCAACAAGCAAAAACGCATGCGTCCCCCATGTTAAACATAGGGGCGCATGACGCGTGCGTCGCCGCTGCGTCGCCCGACGCTAGCGCGACGCACACTAGCCGAACGCTAGTGTGACCGTAGCCTTAATGGATCGTCCGATGTGTAATGGGGCAACCCGACTCTTTGCGAACAGATGTCTGGAGATTAAGGATCAGGCAGCTCTCCAGTCCGTCCAGAGGACTCTTAGGGTGTGTGCACATGTATTTTGGGGGGCTGCGGTTTTTCCGCAGCGGATTTCATAAATCCGCAGGTAAAAAGGCACTGCGTTTTACCTGCGGATTTATTACCGCGGTTTTTAAGCGTAATTTATGCGGATTCCACCTGCGGTTTTACACCTGCGGATTCCTATTATGGAGCAGGTGTAAACCGCAGTGGAATCCGCCCAAAGAATTGACATGCTGCGGAATGTAACCTGCTGCGTTTCCGCACGTTTTTTTCCGCAGCATGTGCACTGCGGATTGCGTTTTCCATAGGTTTACATGGTACTGTAAACTCATGGAAAACTGCTGCGGACCCGCCGCAACGTGTGCACATAGCCTTCTCCATACACCGGAGCGCTCATCCAAGCCAAGCCTTCCTGCGAACTGGGATGGGCGGGGGGGGGGGGGGAGGTTCAATTTCGAAGAGAGTCACCAGAGCACTTTAAATTTGGGGGAACATCTAAAATGTAAAAATAAAAATGGGACAGAAAAAAAAAAAAAAAAAAGGGACAAAAGATATGGAGCCACTTGTGCCTAATATGGCATTAAGAAATGATCAAAGATTGTGCCAATTATGCATGTGGCTAATCCACGAACATTGCATTGAAAGCAAGGGTCGTCTTCCTTATTAGGCTACGTTCACATTAGTGTTGCGTTGGGCGCAGCCGCGGCGACGCATGCGTCATGCGCCCCTATATTTAACATGGGGGCGCATGGACATGCGATGTCTTGCGTTTTGTGACGCATGCGTCATTTTTGGCGCAAGCATCAGGGCACAGAGGACGCAGCAAGTTGCATTTTTTTTGCGTCCAAAATAAAGCCAAAAATGGACGCATGCGTCACAAAACAATGCATTTTTGCATGCGTTTTGCATGCGTTGTGTTGCCGATGCAACACACAACAACGCAAATGTGAAGGTAGCCTTAGAGAGCACCAACTACATGTTCTCCATGTACGAGGTGGCATATATTAATCCGACCGCCTGGTAGTGATCATTTTAGATCTAGTTTAGAGCTCCGGCCTAAAGGATTTAGAATAAGAGAAGGAATTAAGATTCCTCGCTGAATCAGATCCTTCCTGTTTATCGGTGCCATGACACCACGTGTTCTGCGAGTAGCCACAAGCCGTGGTATCACCAAGAGCAGCAGAAACCTGGATGAGGATGTCGGCATTCCTAGAATATCTGTCCTCAAGGTGAAGAAGAAGCTGCATGCACGTAACAGGAGTGTGAGCGAGTGCGTGCAATGTGGTAGAGTGCGTGTGAGCGAGTGCGTGCAATGTGGTAGAGTACGTGCGTGCGAGTGCGCGCAATGCGGCAGTTGAGTGTGTGCAATTGGCAATAACACAAGCTTCAGGAAGCCACTGGGAAGTCCAAAAATTGAGAGAAAAAAAAAAAAAAAAAAAAAAAAAAAAAGATGACGTAGGAACATTTTCTTCTCGGTGCCCATCCGATAAAGCTTCAAGTCACGAAAAAAACGGATTTTAGCTCTGTCAGTTTGGGCCAGGTTTCCCGCTTTGCTAGATCCGTTAGGCCAATTTGTAGTAAATGTATCATAATGTGCCCACTAGTGATGAGCGACTATACTCGTTACTCGAGACTTCCCGAGCAGGCTCGGGGGTCCTCCGAGTATTTTTTAGTGCTCGGAAATTTAGTTTTTCATTGCCGCAGCTGAATGACTTACATCTGTTAGCCAGCATAAGTACATGTGGGGATTCCCTAGCAACCAGGCGACCCCCACATGTACTTATGCTGGCTATCAGATGTAAATCATTCAGCTGCGGCGATGAAAACTAAATCTCCGAGCACTAAAAAATACTCGGAGGACACCCGAGCCTGCTCGGGAAGTCTCGAGTAACGAGTATAGTCGCTCATCACTAGTGCCCACCCTTTTCTGACTTTTTTTTGTTCTTTTTAAAACATTCAAAAAAAAGTACTGTTTTGTGCAAAAACAATGCACAACAAAATAGGCAACCATATAAGCAATGCTCCAATGACAAAGCCTTAAGCGAAACGGTCGTTGGCTGCTTGCATTCTGGTACTTTCATGCGCTTTGACGTGTCATTTTATTACTTGATGCTAAAATGTCTGGGGCTTGTTAATATATAAAAAGGTAGAGAAAATAAACTGGATTATAGCACCCAGCAATTTACTGCAATAAAAATGGAACGGTCAGCAGGATTTCACCCCCATAGCAACATGCGCATGTAAATAGTCTATTTCAAAGACAAGTGCAGCAATAGCTTTACAGGACCGGTCTGTCCCTGCAGCTTCTGGGTGTTGGGAACTTTTCCATCTATTAATCTCAATCGAACATATAGATAGAACCATAAACAAACGAGCAAAAAAACAAAAAAGGATCAGGCATCCACCCCATGAATGTGCTCGTGGCCGCAGCTAAACATTTATCTTCCATCACTGGAAAAAGTATTACAAAAAACATTCTGTGTCTGAATCCTAGAAAATAACAAGTGCTGAGCCAACCACAGCCCTCGGCCTCCTTGTACTTGAACCTCAGAGATTGCCAACAAAAACTGCAGCCTCGCTGCCCACTTCCCCCTTGCCAGCACAATTCAGCCTTGTCTGGCAATATGGATCCAAGGCAGCGGCTGCCTGCAAAAAAAAACAGAAAATGCAAAGCAGCCACTGCGAGATCTTCAGTGCAAGGCCACGGCGAGAGGAGGGAAAGATACCCGAAGATTGGGAGGAAAAAAATTGGATAAATATGACGTAATGAGTAGTTAACATGTTACCGTGTTGCAAGCACCATGATAAAAACGTACTTTGGGGCTCCTGGAAAAACTGAACCAAAAACTTTTTCACCACCACTGTCCTGTGACGCAGGTCATTAAATCTAGAGAAAGCAGCACAAGTGAGAGGAGCTGGGCCAAAATACTGCGGATCATATTGTAGAAGAGAAGTCATAGCGGAGGTGGAGAAAGTAGCTGTGAGCTGCAGGTTACTTGAAGAAGAGCATTTACCGGCAGATACGGATCTCTATCGCTGTGCGGTGTGCCGAGGTTGCATCCAAAATACTAACAAACCACCCCCTGTGCTGAAGACAAGAGACTACCGTCAAATTTACTTCATTTGACATATGGTAAAAAGGTTTTAATACTAGAAGGTAGGACCATCCCGAATAGGGTCACCTTGACGCGGTGGAATGGCCTTTACGTTTCCTTGATCAACGTTATGTTAAAATTACATAGGGTAGTTAGTCCATGCACTGTTGCCATTTACTGCAGGTTATTTACCATTTTGTTTTTATCTTGGGTTTTGACTGTGGCCAGTGTGAACATGCGCCTACACGTTGCATGCACACATCTTACAGTGGGTACAGAAAGTATTCAGACCCCTTTACATTTTTCACTCTGTTTCATTGCAGCCATTTGGTAAATTCAAAAAAAGTTGCTTTTTTTTTTCTTATTAATGTACCCCATCTTGACTGAAAAAAGCAAAATGTATTAATTTTTGCAAATTTATTAAAAAATACAAAAACTGAAACATCACATGGTCATAAGTAGTGATGAGCGAATATACTCGTTACTTGAGATTTCTCGAGCACGCTCGGGGGTCCTCCGAGTATTTTTTAGTGCTCGGAGATTTAGTTTTTCTTGCCGCAGCTGAATGATTTACATCTGTTAGCCAGCATAAGTACATGTGGGGGTTGCCTGGTTGGAAGGATCACAAGGAAATGGACGGTATGTGACTTACATATGAGTGTCGGAGCAAAGGGTCTCAATACTTATAACCATGCGATATTTCAGTTTTTCCTTTACTAAATTTGCAAAAATTTCTACATTTCTGTTTTTTTTCCAGTCAAGATGGGGTGCAGAGTGCACATTAATGAGCAAAAAAAATGAACTTTTTTGAATTTACCAAATGGCTGCAATGAAACAAAGAAAAATTTAAAGGGGTCTGAATACTTTCCGTACGCAATGTACATTCCAGTTCATCTCTAGGTTTTTCGTCAGATCCCATCAGCGTAGCCCATGCTGCCATTAGTTGGACAAGTCTGAGCCAATATTGTAACCGCCAAGAACCACGACTTTAAGTGTAACCATTAAGCGTTTTGCCTCTTTATAGCCTTACTCTGTTCACACTTTGCGGATTTTGCTGCGGATCCGCAACGGATTTGACCGTTGCGGATCTGCAGCAGTTTCCCATGAGTTTACAGTACAATGTAAACCTATGGGAAACAAAAAACGCAGTGCACATGCTGCGGAAAAAACCGCGCGGAAACGCTGCGGTTTACATTCCGCAGCATGTCACTTCTTTTCTGCGGATTTTCACCTGCTCCAATAGGAAACTGCAGATGAAAATCCGCAGAAGAAACCGCAGTAAAAAAGTGTGAACATAGCCTAAAAGTTCTTGTACTTTACCAGCTCGTAAGAAAAAAAAATAAAATACATTTCTAGATTGAGGGTTGAGATAATTTGTGGGGAAGCCACAGAGCACTACAGATGACAGCTGTTTCCGGAGTCCCACAGTGGTGCAAGATCCGACGGCTCGCGGGGATAACATACACCAGCGCTGTCATAGTAATAAAGAGATCCGAAAGTCTCGTCAGAATTATTAACGTTTCATTATTTTCCAGCAGACGGGATCAACATTACTGCCTCCAATTTCAGAGTTTGGAATATGGATTTCTGGACAGTCCCGATTTATAAGAGACCATTGGAAACAATTGTACTTAAAAGGGGCAGTCAGAACTCAGCGCCATTCTTAGAATAAGTGACGGGGGCTTTGTCTGAGCGGCTGGTGGCAAGTGTTGGCCTCTGCAAGGGAAATCTGGTATTCTATGGCACCCATGTTCTATATTATTAGTTCATGATCAGGGGGGTTTCAGCGGAATCTTAGACCCTGCAGAGCTTCACCAGGGGCGGTGAGATGCTCTAGTGGTGATATATGGCACCACGCATGGTCTGTCCCATGTCTGCAGGGATCCCGGATGGAGGTCCAGCCGTCTGGCATTTTGGTCGACTCCGTGCAGTACGGCTTTATTCCAGTGTGTATGGGCAGTTTTAGAGGGGCTTTCTACTTCCAAGAAACGGACGGACCCCAAATGATTGGATACATAAAAAAAATATACAAAAAACAGATTGTATTCATGCTCCCCTCATCCAACACCGGTTCTCTGCTCCAAATCTGGACTCTGTTTTGGTGACGGCGCACGTCACCGCTGCAGCCGATCACTGAGCTCAGCGCCTAGTGCAGTCCCGATGATCTCCAGAATTGGCTGCAGGGATGATGTGAGCTGTAGTGACCGGGACCGGAGCAGCGGCAAACTACCACTGACCCCAAGAAGGGAGAGAACCATCATGGATTGTTGTTTTTAGTATACAATCATTTGAGATTTTTTTTTTTTTTTTTTTTTTAAATGGCAAACTCCTTGAAAAGGAAAAAGTTACAATAGTTAGTACAAGAAAAAAAAAAAGTTAGTAGGTTAAACACCAAAGCACACCGACACTACACCACAAGCCACAGTCCCTTCGCCACAGGTCTAAAAACACATTCCAATATTACCTGCCATATACCAAAGGTATCGGAGCCCACGGGAGGGTGACAAAAAACGGTGCAAGGATTGTTTCCTGCCTCATCTCTCTGTTACTGGGAGACCGGAGATTCATCACCCCCTCTCCATTAGCAGGTCCTGGTATCCAGACAACCAGGAATGGGGGGGGGGGGGGGGGGGGGGGTCCTCAACCAAAAATGGCAGACATAAAAATCCCTTAAAAGAAAAAAAAAAAAATAATAATAATGATGACTCACGGACCTTAATGAGCCAGCAATGGCAGGAGGGATGGAGAGATATTGCAGATAGGGACTGGAATGTGTTCTCTGCCCGACTACACACTAAAGATTCCAGCTAAACACCAGTCCATGCACGGGGGTCTGCGGCCGCTTACCCTCTGATGATTGGCGATGAGGAACGTGCTCTCTGTGCTGCTGAGGCCCTGAGCATGGCATCGCGGGAAAAATATAATGCGGTTAGTAATGGTGCACAAATTAAAGCATACGGAATAAAAACAGGTTAGAGGATGAGGAGATGATGGGTTTGTTACAGTGACGTGTACAGGGCAGAATAATTCGCTCATTCTCTACGGTTCGGGCTCTGGAAAGGTTCTGCTTTTCTAATATCCTTGATTTATCAATATCATAACGAGCTCTCATAGCCGTCATTGAATGGAAATTACTATTGGTTACCTCCAAGAAATGGGAATCTGTCCTGGTCACCTGCAAGTTGTGCTGCAGTCCAGTCGTCGCTTAACAATGACGGCAAAAAGGGGATGGTAAAACCCTAAAGATAGACAACGGATACACTAAGGATACTGGAAAGTGGCAGAACCTTTCATAATAAGGACGGCAATACCAAGAGGCCGCGTCCCCTGCGCTTACAATCCTTGCAAGATTAGCTGTGCAAATAAAAGACAAGCTGTGTGCGGCAAGGATGACGATTAATACTTATTATTTTCCTTCCACTGTGGGGAGATCTTAGGATTAATGCCAGGTCAGCTGAAGTTTGCAGACTTAATGAGGGGCAGGTCACAAGTGGCAGATTTAGTGCAGAAATTGGCGAAAGTGCGCGGAGCTGTAAACATTCTGTACGAAATCTGCTCACACCCCCAGACAAAGCATCTGCGAAACCGGATTCTGTACGTGCGGGATAAGCAGATTATTGGGGAAGATGGATAAAAACGAGGTCATGCACAAAGTAAGAGTAAATAAAAACACTGACATCACACATCAGGCATTATAAAATGGCTACAGGTGATCGGTATCCGAGCAGAATTACAGGGGATCCTTGCTGTGGATTCTGCAGATGGGGGTCCCGTCTCCGGTGTGTAGATCTCAAAGTTTTCCTGCAGGGACTTTAGATTTGCAGTCCTGAGGGACATGATGTCCTACTAATGTGTAATTACGTGGAGGGTTGAGGACATCTGGCCAGCTGCCCTAGATCCCCGATGAGCCCCCATTGGAATCAATCTGACATATGGATCCGGTGATACAAAGGAGAATCATAGGCTACATGGCCTAAGAGGTCAGCATCAGGGTGCAAGGGGAACAATAACATGGCGGCATCGCACCGCCCGTGCCACCCTCTCCACGTGGAAGGGAAACGACGACTTGATCGATTAAATTAGGAGAGAAACTGGTGCCACGAGACCAGTGATCTTTAATCTGTGGCTCTCCAGCAGTTTCTTATAACCCTAGAACTTGCAGCATGCCAGGATGTTGGGAGTTGTAGTTTTGCACCAGCTTGATAAATAGAGTTTGAAGATCACAGCTCATATTTGGCTATGAGACAGGACGGGCAGAGTTCAGCCTATAGACATACATGTTTGCTCTACACACCGCTGGTGCCCCCTATCTACAGGGTGATGTATTATACAGGAAAAAGCCCATTCTGACAATACTTGTTACTTCTGACAAGGGAAGGTTAATGAATGGCGATCAGATCCTGTACAAACTGAAAGAGAAAGATCTATAATCTGTGGAATAATGAAATATCCGTAATAAACCTCAATCTGATCGTAGAGTTAATAATCCAATGGTCGTGTACAGGACAAGTAACGGACAGATGATAGACACCGGGGTGATGGAGCGATCACAAGGGAAGAAGTTTGCGGTGATAGTGATGGCGTAGACACAAGCAAACACTCCGGGTCAATATTTACAAAGTCGTCATAAACATCATTTCATCTGTAGCAGAAAATATTCACAATGGCCGATCACAGGGAAATAAACAGCATCACAGCGGGGGAGCGCCTGCCCCCGCCATTAACCCTGTCCCCACCACATACACCGGTAGTGCAGGCGGAAACGCGGCCGTCCGTGATCGGATATCGCTGGTCGGTAGTTTCCTAACTCTGTGGTTACTGAACGGAGGCCGTAATTAATAATCACGGCCATCAGTCTGAGGAGATTTCCAGGAAGGTAATAACTGCAGCTACAATGTCTGGAGGCCGCCCAGACCCGCAGCTTTCTAATATGTCAGTCACAGGGAAGACAGACAGGAAAGCAAATCATTTACTGGGATTTTATTCTGGTTATGTGTATTTTATTACACTCCAGAGCTGCACTCACTATTCTGCTGATGCAGTCACTGTGTACATACATTACATTACTGATCCTGAGTTACATCCTGTATTATACTCCAGAGCTGCACTCACTATTCTGCTGATGCAGTCACTGTGTACATACATTACTGATCCTGAGTTACATCCTGTTTTATACTCCAGAGCTGCACTCACTATTCTGCTGGTGCAGTCACTGTGTACATACATTACTGATCCTGAGTTACATCCTGTTTTATACTCCAGAGCTGCACTCACTATTCTGCTGGTGCAGTCACTGTGTACATACATTACATTACTAATCCTGAGTTACATCCTGTATTATACTCCAGAGCTGCACTCACTATTCTGCTGGTGCAGTCACTGTGTACATACATTACTGATCCTGAGTTACATCCTGTTTTATACTCCAGAGCTGCACTCACTATTCTGCTGGTGCAGTCACTGTGTACATACATTACTAATCCTGAGTTACATCCTGTATTATACTCCAGAGCTGCACTCACTATTCTGCTGGTGCAGTCACTGTGTACATACATTACATTACTGATCCTGAGTTACATCCTGTATTATTCTCCAGAGCTGCACTCACTATTCTGCTGGTGCAGTCACTGTGTACATACATTACATTACTGATCCTGAGTTACATCCTGTATTATACTCCAGAGCTGCACTCACTATTCTGCTGGTGCAGTCACTGTGTACATACATTACATTACTGATCCTGTACTGATCCTGAGTTATATCAGGATCAGTAATGTAATGTATGTACACAGTGACTGCACCAGCAGAATAGTGAGTGCAGCTCTGGAGTATAATACATGATGTAACTCAGGATCAGTACAGGATCAGAAATGTAAAACGTTTACAAAAGGAGCTTGTAGATTCCCTTTACACGTGAGCTGATGACTAACTGTGGACATATGATAACTGCCGGTCTCCATCTGTATTTGGGGGACCAAAGCCAAAAAAAAAAAAAAGAAAAAAAAAAAAAGTTAAAACCCCACTCACCTCTGAGTTACTGGGAACAATCTCTGAATCGGCATTCGAGTTGATCTCGTACAGCGGGCCGCTGAGGTCTTCACCTAGAACAAGGCACAGAACAGAGTTAGGCGGCAGATTTATATATACGATCCCGCTGCTCCATCCCGAGATCTAATCCTTGGACACCTGTAAATTAATGATCTGAATTCCAGAGACAGCAAAAAGTATGACACAAAGACACAAAGACAAAAGGGAGACACTTCACAAAGTACCTGTAAGACAAAAGTGAAATGATTGCACATAGAAAATGATCAGATGGAGAACACAATTCGGTAGAATCCTGGCAGCGGTTTGCCATCTTTCCCGCAGAGGCCACTTGGACGCTCGGATGAGTATTCTTGTCTATGGGGGAGACAGAAGACATAACTCTTGCTTGGCCGTCAGCCATCTAAGGTGTATGGGAATCTTTAGACTTTTATGCTGCATTTGTCTGAATCTAGAATATCTGGTTGCCGGGCCAAAAGGAGAAATTACCTTTAAAAAGATGATTGTGCAAAGTTCGGAAATTATCAACCATCTACTTCATAGGGAATAAAGTTCACAGTTTCTGGGGCTGCAACCGCTGGATCCCTTACAGATCCCAGGTACCGGGGTGCTTGTATTGAGAACTGGTCAATCGTACGCACCTCCACTCATTCTCCATGGAATCACCGGAGATCACCGAATGCAGCACTTGGTTGGTCTTTGGTGCTACCAGAAGAATGAATGGAGCAGAGGTGATGATCAACCATCACTCCAGTAGTCACACGAGCCCAGTTCTGGAGATCAGTGGGGTCACAGCGGACCTTCAGAGATTGTGAACTTATCTTCTATCCAAGGGATCATTTCTGAACTTGGTACAATCCCTTCAAAAAAGGTCCAATTATAGGAAGAAGATTTCAGCCCAGAAATGAGCATCGATTGACTACAGACAAGGTGGTGGGTTCACGCAGGCCAATAAATCTATATGGGGCAGAATAATCATTATTGGGGCCGTTCTGCCTCCAGCTTGTCTGCAACACCTCCCCGATTACTCGGGACCATCTGCCGCCTTAATGATGATTTTTATGTCGGCATAAACGCTCCAATCACCTGATGGTAAAGGGCTTTGCCGTCTTGCGGCACCAATTATCGGCCCATGTAGATGAACTTATAGTCTCCCCATGGGGGAAAGACAAGATGGGAAAGTATGGGTGACATTGCTGGGATGAGCCTTTTAACCACCCTGTGTTTTGCGGTCCCTAGAGGTAAAGGGTCCCGTCTTGGGGACGTCTATGGGTAGGAGTTTTTCCAATTAAGACAGTTTTGTAAATGTTACAGACGAGACAAGACACAGACAGGAAACCATTTATTACAGAAGAGAGCCAAGACACAGAACACGAGTCAGTGCGGGTTAGTACGATACCTGGAGAATCGGGAGTCTTGATTTCGGTAAGCACAGAAATGTCGTCTTTAAACAAAACGGTAAAAATTTAGAGTGTTAGAATATTAAGCAACAAAAACAGCAAGCAAAGGAAAAAAAAAAAAACAACAAACAAACAATTTTTTTTAATATTCTTAGAAAATGATGGAGGCAGGGGTCAACAATCCTGGTGGGGGGGCACAATATAAGACATCACAAAGAGACAGTCAGTAGGTTGGCTTGTAGAAGGAGGGATGGACGAGGGGCTCGCTGTGATTTTATTCATCTCACACAGAACGTAACCCGGTCACTGTGCCAAAACCAACAGCCCCCCACATTTCCCACCGAAGAGAGATCGGTTTCTGGGGTACTGACACAAGTAAGTGATGAGGTTTTTATGCAAACCTTTGAGTTTACCTTTACAATTTCACAAGGGTTTAATTTAACAGTATTTTCCATCTTGGGATTCATAGAATAAAGTTTACAAATATTTATGAAATTGTATCCGGAACATTAACAAGATGAGAAGTGAACATCTGATTGGATTATGTGGGTCACCCCGCGTCCCTTCTGTTCCCGTCTCCCGGGATTTACGGCGACTGTGCAGCGGATAAGTCGTCTCCATCGAGAGGTTGTGAATTTATTGACTTAGTCACCGAGCAGAAGGAGAAGAATAGAGCCACCCGACGAGACGCAGTGACCCCAATTCCTGCACACATCACAATGTTATCTAACGAGGCCAGGAAGCCTCCACAACAGCCAGTCCATAAAATGAACGTCTCAATGAGGAGCCGGCCCTGCTCGCCGTTGTGATTTCTGCCGAGGACAGAGACAATCTATTCCTGGAGTCTATTAGCTGCTCGATATCCTGCGCAGGCTTCTGGGAAGAGTCACTTAAGATGCAGGCCTTACAGAATGCACCGGCCATGGCACCCAACACACGGGCTGATCCGATCCGACTAAAGAGAAGCTCTTAAAGGAACGCTGAACCTAAAAATGGATGATCCCATCAACAAGCAAAAACACCAACTGCATTTCTAATTTGTCTGCAGCATTTTCTTTATATCTTGAAACAGTCAGTCTTATAGCAATCCTATAGGGAACACGGGGGGTTAATCTCCCGCTGATCAGTTCCATACTTAGCTAGTGTTCAAGAAAAGCACATCCAGCCCATGAATGGCAGCGCTTCCCAGGACTCACATTCAAAGATGATATTTCATATTTTTTTTATTTCATAACTTAAAATAGAAGAGATATAACGCGTTTCGGATACAGTATATATCCTTCTTCAGGTATCATAAAAACACAGTACAAATCCTACTAGTATAAAATTCAAATTCAGGCAAGCTGCAAGCCCTGTATATTGAAAAGTATCTCAGAGGGAATTTGGAGGATACACGATCTAAAGCCATTTTAGTCTTTTATCAGGTGAGTGCATAAAATTGTGCACCCTTTAAAGACTATAATATTGTGTTTACACACTTAGGGCGCCGCGATTTGTCTGTTCTTCTCTCCCAAACAGGGTTTTTTTGTATACTTAGCTAGTGGCCAACCCAAGTCCTGTTCTCTTAGCCAAGGGGCCCGATGCTGAAGGCAAAGCAAAAGGGGGGGGGAGGATCCTGCTGCAGAAGGGGCCGGATGTAAATGTGACTGAGCGGACCACCATAGTTCCCTATGTCACTCTGTTCTCGAGTTATACACACCAGTGTGACGGAGAAGTGACGTTCCACTACAACACACGTCTACGTCCAACCGTGGCTAGCAGCCGATCGGCCCCTCACCAATCTGACATTGAGAACCTATCCCAAGGTCATCAAGATCAATGTAGTGGACAAATCGCTTTAAGTAGAATACAGTGGCTTCATGGTTAGAATGATCGGCTCTCAGCATTTGATGGTGGCTTTATCCCCGACCAAGAGCTCCTTTCATGCTTTTCTTCTAGGTTCCTCCTTAAAGAGTCTAAACTTCATCGAAAAGTAGACCCCAAATGTGATCGATTACATTGGGAGCTCCTGGGGACTGATGCACTAAAGGAATAAAACGGCTTCATAATCTAAGGGAAAGAGGGCGAGGGTCCGGCCACTTGGCTCAACCATCTCAGCTAAATGGCCTCTTTGGCTGACGACCATCAACCTCAACTCTCCTATTAAAGTGCACATTAGGCACAATCCCTCAATACAGTAGATGAGGTATTGCCTATACTGCCAAACTGTGCAGAATAATACTGCTAATAGGGGACCATTACGGATTACGCTCCTGTTAACAACCCGCACAGTAGTGAAGAGCAGAGACTGTATGAATTGCTGAACCTCACCATGCGTAATATGGGTCATAAACGTCAAGTACAGTTTATCTAGAGGGCAATAAAAAGGTAATGTTATTGCTTCTTATCTTAGTTTATACTAGGCGGCCTCTATGACCCAGGCAGCACTATACAAACAGAGGACATCGGAGATGGCAGGTGACATGGACATGTGGAATAGATCAAGGAGTTTCACACTGTATGGTAAGAGCATATAGGTCAGTCCTGGTGATTGACCTATATGCCCTGTGCAATCACCAGGACTGACCTATATGCCCCGTGCAATCACCAGGACTGACCTATATGCCCTGTGCAGTCCTGGTCATTGCACAGGGCATACAGGTCAGTCCTGGTCATTGCACAGAGCATACAGGTCAGTCCTGGTGACTGCACAGTGCATACAGGTCAGTCCTGGTCATTGCACAGGGCATACAGGTCAGTCCTGGTCATTGCACAGGGCATACAGGTCAGTCCTGGTCATTGCACAGGGCATACAGGTCAGTCCTGGTCATTGCACAGGGCATACAGGTCAGTCCTGGTCATTGCACAGGGCATACAGGTCAGTCCTGGTCATTGCACAGGGCATACAGGTCAGTCCTGGTCATTGCACAGGGCATACAGGTCAGTCCTGGTCATTGCACAGGGCATACAGGTCAGTCCTGGTCATTGCACAGGGCATACAGGTCAGTCCTGGTCATTGCACAGGGCATATAGGTCAGTCCTGGTGATTGCATAGTGCAAGGTAATACAGCGTGATTATGTGCTGCAGCCCTTTCCTTTTTTGCTAATAAAAGGGAGGGTCCTTTCTATAACTGCCAAAACAAGGGAACATCCTTTAAAAGGGGGTCCTTGTAATATTATAGGTGGGTAGGGGGCTTCATCAGAACATTGTGGAGAAAGAAATCTATAAAAAAAAAAAAAAAAAAGGGCCAAAACTGCAAGTGCCCGCCCCGGTTGACAGTACCAAGCACGGCAACTGAAAAAAAAAAAAAAAAAAATGGGCTGCGCTGGCCAATAAAACCAGCCCTGTGCCGCTCAGGGAAGAGAGCGATGATGAAGCAGTGAAATGAGCAGGATACAGAGGAGAGCGGAGCACTTGCTGGCTCAGGACTGCTCACCTGCCACCTTATTAGCATCTAGGATAAAAGTAGGAAGAATCTCTCAAATCCCACAAAAGGTGTAAGTTTACAATTCAGTTTACAGGAGCCCGTACAAATTAGATCTCTCCCGATTCCCCCATGTACAGGAACACAGCTTGGCCAAGAGCTCCTGTGTTTTCTATGAAAGATCCACTGCCAGAATCATCTGGCAGCGGCTTATCTCACTGCCAAATAGAAGGATTCGGAGATGGATTGGGTGGTTAAAGATGAATCGTTCGATCCTCCTGTCCACTGACAATTTTTAGACATTCGGGAAGCCCCCGTATACATCACATGGCCAGCCGATCCCAAAGAAACAGTCGGGTTTTGGCTATGTGTCTAACACTTATGGAAGCCCATGATGGTTCTATCCAAGACACTATTTAGGTGTGTGCCCATTACTTTTTTTTTTTTTTTTTTTTTTTTTTAAGGAGGTGGGAAAAAGAAAAAAGCTATCTTTTCAAAGATGCTTCTTGAAGCATTTTTTTTGCATTATTTCACTAGTTTTATGAACGCCATCCCAGTGACTTGTATTGTGAAGCATAGAGCATCTTCAGGGAAGAAAATGCCCGGAGTATCAGGTCACTTCTTTTAACCATCGGGCATCTTTGGAAACGTGAAGTGGTTAAATATAGAATTGCATATGTTCATTCTCTTGAGCATTTTAGTTAGCGCTTTTTCAAGTGGGTCTTGGAGAAAAGATGCTTAAAGGGAAAAAAAAAAAAAAAAAAAAAAAAAGGGTTTGCACATAACGTTAGAAGAAAGAAGTCCGAAAGTCAGGTTTAATATCCATAAAACTCAGATTGAGTATTTTTTTTTTAAATTCTTTATTTTTAATGTCTTCATGTCATGTGATCAGGTAGCAGAGCATACCCAATCTGCACTGCCGGCATCGTTAAATTTGGAGGTGCTCCCACGGTTACAGACGACATTGGCCATACTTAATTTTCACAAGTCACCAGGTTCCCCATTATTAAACATGGCGAGCACTGGACTTCTACGAAGATATATTGTATTGGAAACAGGAAAGATATTGGTATAAATAAGACCCCAGAAATACCTGCAGGAGCTGGAGACATCTATAGGTTTATATCTTGGAGGAAGAAGTGGTGACAAGTCTGCAACAAGATGCCAAATGTACACAGCATATTCTGCATCTGAAAGCACAAAACCCCCGGCTTTCTAGGAAAGTTCCCACGATCTATGAACAGCCAGCAGAGGGCGCCTCACCGCAAATGAAGCTAAATATAGCTCATTGATCTATATTTAGACTCATTCCCTGGGGTTTTGCAGCGAGGAGTAGCATTGCATTAGCAAAGCTCCTTGCTGCAAAATGTTTTAACCCCTTCAGAAGGATTTACATCGTTGGACGTTACAGATCTGCGGAGGGTAAGTATATTGTTGGTTTATTATGTTTTTTCTTTCACAGAACGAGGGTCTTCAGTGACTGGATTGGGCGTAGATTAAAATACTCCAACAGCCATTGTTTTTATTTCATTAAAATAATTTTAAATAATGTGTTTGTGTTTTATTTAACCCTTTACTACAATTGGATTAATAATGGATAGGTGTCATAATTGACGCCTCTCCATTATTAATTAGGCTTAATGTCACCTTACAATAGCAAGGTGGCATTAACCCTTCATTACCCCATATCCCACCGCTACACGGGAATGGGAAGAGAGTGGCCAAGTGCCAGAATAGGCGCATCTTCCAGATGTGCCTGTTCTGGGGTGGCTGGGGGCAGGTGTTTTTAGCCAGGGGGGGCCAATAACCGTGGACCCTCTCCAGGCTATTAATATCTGCCCTCAGTCACTGGCTTTACAACTCTGGCGGAGAAAATTGCGCGGGAGCCCACGCCAATTTTTTCCGCCATTTAACCCTTTATTTTAAGAGCTAGAACGGCCAAATTTTGCAGATACACTCTACTGACATTAGTAGTGTGGAATCTGCAAAAAAAATGGAGAGAAGACATGGTTTACTGTATGTAAACCATGTCTCAAATCATGTCGGGTTTTAGGAAGAAGAAAGAAAAAGCCGGTAATTGAATTACCGGCTTTCAAGCTGTATAGCGCTGGAATAAATATTAATATATATACATATATGTGTCTCACTGACATATATATATCTATCTATTCTATGTGTACACATTTATTCCACCTATTCTACTGTAAGCTGTCAGTGTGATTTTACTGTACACCGCACTGAATTGCCGGCTTTTCTCTCTAACAGAGCTGCGTATTTCTCGCAAGTCACACTGCTTGTCCGTGTGTAATCCGTATTTTTCACGCTTCCATAGACTTTCATTGGCGTATTTCTTGCGCAGTACGGTGACAAACGCAGCATGCTGCGATTTTGTACGGCCGTAGAAAGCCGTATAATACTGATCAGTAAAATACGGCAGATAGGAGCAGAGGCATAGAGAATAATTGTGCCGCATTTTTTGCGAGTTTTACGGACGTAGTTTCTGCGCTCTTACGTCCGTAAAACTCGCAAGTGTGAAGCCGGCCTTATAGTAGTTACATTCTTGTAAATAGGGGCAGTATTATAGTAGTTATATTCTTGCACATAGGGGCAGTATTATAGTAGTTATATTCTTGTACATAGGAGCAGTATTATATCAGTTATACTCTTGTACATAGGGATAACTACTATATTACTGCCCCTATCTATCCCCCACCCCCTGAAGATGGCTGAACCATCATTGTAAATAAACACCTGTACTTTGTATCGCCCCCACCTCATTGTAGATTGGAAGCTCTCACCAGCAGGGTCGTCTTATTTTGCTTTAATTATTGTATTGTTAACGTTGTTACTTATGACTTTTGTGTTTGAAACTGTAAAGCGCTGTGGAATATGTTGGCGCTATATAAAGATTATTATTATTTATTATTAAAAACAAAGTAACAAATATGTATATTAGGAAAATGTTGAGTTTGAAAAAGTATAAGTGATACATTTACATAAAGATTATTTTTCTACATTACAGTCGTGTCAGTCAGAATATGGTGGCATCATGGATGTTGGCGAGTCATGGCAAGGTTTTTAGGGATAAGCGGACCAGTTCCAACATCCAAAGGTCGTTAAGAGCCACCGATAGTCTTGTCACACAATAGATTACAGCAAGATAAAAGAGGCAACAAGGACCGGGCTCCTTATCTGTACAGGATTTATCTATACTATGAAATGCACATTATATCTCATTTACAGCAGGAATCCCAGGAAAAACCTTCACCTTGCTGAGCAATCCCCAAAGATAACAACATTCTCATACATTACAGACATTAGAGCTATATCACTAGTTATATTCTTGTACATAGGGGCAGTATTATAGTAGTTATATTCTTGTACATGGGCAGTATTATAGTAGTTATATTCTTGTACATAGGGGCAGTATTATAGTAGTTATATTCTTGTACATAGGGGCAGTATTATAGTAGTTATATTCTTGTACATGGGCAGTATTATAGTAGTTATATTCTTGTACATAGGGGCAGTATTATAGTAGTTATATTCTTGTACATAGGGGCAGTATTATAGTAGTTATATTCTTGTACATGGGCAGTATTATAGTAGTTATATTCTTGTACATAGGGGCAGTATTATAGTAGTTATATTCTTGTACATAGGGGCAGTATTATAGTAGTTATATTCTTGTACATAGGAGCAGTATTATCTATATCTAGTTATATATATATATATATATATATATATATATATATATATATATATATATATATATATATATATATATATATATATATATATATAATTGTCTAAGGGTTTTTCCGTCTGTCTGTCTTTGTCTGTCCTGGAAATCCCGCGTCTCTGGTCGAGGCCTGGCGGCCTCGACCAATCAATCAGCAACGGGCACAGAGACAATGATGTCATAAAGGACGTAGAAATCCCACGTTTCTGATTCAGCGACGGGCACAGTATCGACGTAGATGTCATAATGGTTGCCATGGCGACGATGATGTCATAAAAGTTGCCTCGACCAATCAGCGACGGCACAGTCTGCCGCGAATTCTGGAATCATCATTGTCCATATACTACGGGGACATGCATATTCTAGAATACCTGATGCGTTAGAATCGGGCCACAATCTAGTAGTAGTTATATTCTTGTACATAGGAGCAGTATTATAGTAGTTATATTCTTGTACATAGGGGACAGTATTATAGTAGTTATATTCTTGTACATAGGGGCAGTATTACAGTAGTTATATTCTTGTACATAGGGGCAGTATTATAGTAGTTATATTCTTGTACATAGAGGCAGTATTATAGTAGTTATATTCTTCTACATAGGGGGCAGTATTATAGTAGTTATATTCTTGTACATAGGGGCAGTATTATAGTAGTTATATTCTTGTATATAGGGGGCAGTATTATAGTTTTCTTCTATAAAGATGCAATATTATAATTTATTCTCGATTTATGTTGTATTTTACAGTACTTCTGTACAATTCTGCAGATGGTTTTTTGCTCATGAGTAAACCTGGATCTAGCATAATATAGGCAGATGTATTATGGCCAGAACATTACATAATCTGCTAATCCTGTAAATCAATTTATGTAAAACATTAAACTACAATCCTGGGATTTATGGGTTTGCTTGGTAAAGACAATTATTTTTATTGTCCTCTGCCACAGACATTGACACAGGAGAGGACCACACCTCGTTTTCTGCTTTGTAAAGTCCTTACATAAGGATGGACATACAACCATTTCACTTGGATATATTACAGCATGAAATGTTCCAGACAACTGACTAGGGAAAATGGGATAAAATATGAGCAAGCGAAAAATGCTCATCATTACTGGCTCCAGACGGCAAATCTCCAGAATAGTCAGCAGATCTCTCACCGCTACTGTAGTTACAGCCACCCCGGGGAAACGAGCATCTGACTGGGACGTCATCAGCCGACGCTGACAGATCTCTGCAGATCGATCCATCACGAGGGTGCCGATTACAATAAAGTAGTCGTACTTGGCAGGACGACCACTATAACTGTGCTCCTAGTGAAAAATACTTATTTTGCTGAAGGTCCCAGTGACTTATCTCCTCTCCTTTGCCTTGCTCCATTATGCTAATTATTCCCTCCAAAAAGGAGTCATTTGAGTAATTGGTGATTTCTATTCTGAGTAATTAGTTGATATCAAATACTAATAGGTAGATAAAGACCCGGCGGAGTGAAAATGTAACACAAAAATAGGAATGTAGCAGAAAAAGGAATATAATGGCAGCAAATCTTCAAAGTCATAATATTAGGGAATGGCATTGTAAGCATTTTCTATCAAGAAATTAATCTGAAGAAAAAACAAACAAACAAACAAAAAAAAAAAGTGTTAGGTCCTGAAATATTTAGACAGTGGCCAAACCTTCATGATTTTAGCTCTGCAGGTCAATATTTTGGATTTTAAAAGAATCTGTCCTCCCGGGAAGTATAATGACCTATTAATATGGACATACAGGTAATATAAATGTTACACTAGTCCAACCTTCAAAAGGAACCTGAAGATCGACAAGCCTACAACCTGCAGTAACCACCGATCCACCACCACCACCTCTATCCTCACCCATCCCTTGTAGATTGTGAGCCCTCGCGGGCAGGGTCCTCTCTCCTCCTGTACCAGTCGTGACTTGTATTGTTCAAGATTATTGTACTTGTTTTTATTATGTATACCCCTCCTCACCTGTAAAGCGCCATGGAATGAATGGCGCTATAATAATAAATAATAATAATAATACCGGTATGCCTCATAGTAACGGTCTTGTTACGTTCTTTCCTTATGCTAATGATTTCTTCCAGGCCCTAGGACGTGCGGTCCCCAAAATAAACCTCATTACAATACTACCCCCTCCCATGTCAGCTATGGCCCCCGATTCCTGTATGTATGTATGTATGTATGTATGTATGTATGTATGTATGTATGTATGTATGTATGTATATATATATATATATATATACACATACACACCTCATCCTCCCATCTGTGGGCGCTGCATTCAGGGATCTTCTGTGCAAACCAAAAAAAAAAGTAGAACACGTGAACATTATCCATATGTCGTCCACTTTTCATGCATCCGTTATAGTAATGTACACAGGAACAACAACTCAACCGTAATTTAATTTATTTTTGCAGATTTAAAAACCAAGTACGGCGGCTCAGCTCCTATTGAGGTGAATGATCTGCAATAGAACGGCGACTATACGGCGCACAGAGCAGCGTCGTTCTGGCTCCGCACACTGTGCACGTCTGGCAGCCGGAGGGCATGCTGACAGCAACTGATTGGTGGGGTTGTCGGGTGCCCACGATCTGATATTGATGAGCTAGCCGAAAATGATGCACCATCAATATTTAAACCCTGCACGGCCCCTTTATATATACACAGCCTTAGTAACAGTGATATGAAGCCCGGTTCTGTATACCGTGCACAGGCCTCAGAGAACAGATGCTGCTCACGCTTTTCATGAAGAACAATGATCTCTGCGTTATATTTCACCTGCTTCCTCCATTGCCGGCTGCAGGAGCGACACTCGCGTGTTCTCATTGTTTAGATCACTGCAAAACATGAAAAACGGGACTAGGACTCTGCCTGACAAGTTCTACAGAAAAACCAATCTTCTCCGCCCCCTGACAACCTCACCAACAGAGATTCCTAAAAATCTAGGAACGTGCATAAACCTGCAGTATATGATGAGCTACTGTAGACCAAACCAGTGACATGGGAAGAGAACAATTAAAAAGGAATTTCCCACCAGGGAGGACAATTTGTATTTTTTTTTTTTTTTTTTTTTTAAATCTTTTACTTAAAGCACCGCTCCAGCATTTTTTATCGCTTTAAATGGAATTCCCCGGCCTCCCATCTTATACTCACCTGCCGCCGCCATCCTTTTCCAGCAAACAGAGTGATCTATTTCACCTGCTTATTTCTGTTAAGGATGATGATTATGGCTTACAGCCAAATGAAAACCCAAAAGTCATTATCTCAGTAAATTAGAATAATTAGCCAAAAAACACCTGCAAAGGTTTCGTAAGCATTTAAAAAGGTCCCTTAATCTGTTTCAGTAGCTCCACAATCATGGGGAAGACTGCTGACCTGACAGATGTCCAGAAGGGAGTCATTGACACACTCCACAAGGAGGGGAAGCCACAAAAGGTCATTGCTAAAGAAGCCGGCTGTTCACAGAGTGCTGTATCCAAGCATATTAATGGAAAGTTGAGTGGAAAGAAAAAGTGTGGTGGAAAAAAGGAGCACAAGCAACCGGGATAACCGCAGCCTTGAAAGGATTGTTTGGGGGAGATTCACAAGGAGTGGACTGCTGCTGGAGTCATTGCTTCAAGAGCCTCCACACACAGACGTATCCAGGACATGGGCTACAAGTGTCGCATTCCTTGTGTCAGTCACTCATGACCAATAGACAATGCCAGAAGCATCTTACCTGGGCCAACGAGAAAAAGCACTGGACTGTTGCTCAGTGGTCCAAGGTGTTTTCAGATGAAAGTAAATTGTGCATTTCATTTGGAAATGAAGGTCCCAGAGTCTGGAGGAAGAGTGGAGAGGCCACAACCCAAGCTGCTGGAGGTCTAGTGTGAAGTCTCCACAGAAAGTTATGGTTTGGGGAGCCATGTCATCTGCTGGTGTAGGTCCACTGTGTTTTATCAAGACAAAAGTCAGCGCAGCCGTCTACCAGGAAATTTTAGAGCACTTCATGCTTCTATGGGGTATTGTCAAGAGGAAGATGATAGACACCAGACCCAACAATGCAGACGAGCTGAAGACTGGTATCAAAGCAATCTGGGCTTCCATAACCCCTCAGCAGTGCCACAGGCTGATCGCCTCCATGCCACATTGATGCAGCAGAGAGCTGAAAGGGTAAAAATAACCAAAATACACCCTGCATAGATGGTAGGTATGGAAACTATTTAAAAACATAGTAACATAGTAACATAGTAACATAGTTAGTAAGGCCGAAAAAAGACATTTGTCCATCCAGTTCAGCCTATATTCCATCATAATAAATACCCAGATCTACGTCCTTCTACAGAACCTAATAATTGTATGATACAATATTGTTCTGCTCCAGGAAGACATCCAGGCCTCTCTTGAACCCCTCGACTGAGTTCGCCATCACCACCTCCTCAGGCAAGCAATTCCAGATTCTCACTGCCCTAACAGTAAAGAATCCTCTTCTATGTTGGTGGAAAAACCTTCTCTCCTCCAGACGCAAAGAATGCCCCCTTGTGCCCGTCACCTTCCTTGGTATAAACAGATCCTCAGCGAGATATTTGTATTGTCCCCTTATATACTTATACATGGTTATTAGATCGCCCCTCAGTCGTCTTTTTTCTAGACTAAATAATCCTAATTTCGCTAATCTATCTGGGTATTGTAGTTCTCCCATCCCCTTTATTAATTTTGTTGCCCTCCTTTGTACTCTCTCTAGTTCCATTATATCCTTCCTGAGCACCGGTGCCCAAAACTGGACACAAGAAAAAAAAAGAAAAGAAAAAGAACCTGTACTTCTGGGGACCCCCCCAAATGTGTGAGCTATGTTGGGATTGTGCAGCATTTCCAGGGTTGCATTTACCATTGTGCATTGCTTTTGGTGTTTGCTGGCTATCTGGCATGTACTTTGGTCGTTGCCGCAATCCGTGCTCTTTGCCGAGTTTTTGTTTATAGCCCTGTGTGCAGTATAAAGTACACTAGTAGAAGTTTGGGGGCATGTAGTAATCCCATACGCCCCCCGGTATATTACTTCTTGGGCTGCCGTCACACTAGCAGTATGTGGTCAGTATTTTACATCAGTATTTGTAGCCAAAACCAGGAGTGGAACAATTAGATGAAAAGTATAATAAAAACACGTCACCACTTCTGCATTTATCACCCACTCCTGGTTTTGGCTACAAATACTGATGTAAAATACCGACCAAATACTGATAGTGTGACTGCAGCCTTATCTACGCTGTTTGTGGCTCACTTTGGGGTTGTGTTGCATCGCTTGGATTCCATTTACCTTTTTCAATTATCTGTATTCTTATCACATATTTTGTGTACATTTTCGGCATTTTTACATCACTCGGCCCTATTATAATATACCTGTCGGTGTAGATTAATTATTTACTATGTATAGTGTGCATCCATGTAGCCTGCAGCTCATGTTTCTAGGTGGATGGGCCCACAGTATGATCCAGACTTTTTTAATCTAAAATTACAAAAAAAAAAATATGTTTATCTAAGTATTTGACATTTACTATGCTATGGTGTTCAATATTAGCATGAATTTATCATTGTAACAAGTATATATTTCATAGATTTGTGTGAAGCCTCCACTAGGTCGGCTGCAGTCTGAGAAGGGAGAATCCGGCATGGAGCTCGTTCACACTGTTAGTAACTTCAATATCTGTCTTTTTCTCAGCTCCTATCTGTTATTTTATGACAAATATGAAAACTGTTGGAGGTAAAGACCACTTTTTAACAATACCTTTGGACTACATGATTCAGCAGCGCAGAATTCGACCACGTTCTCCTACATTGTATTTTATGACAAATGAACAGATAAATAAAGAGCCTGTAACATTTTTATTGTAAACCCGATTGCAAAAATGATTTTTAGCTAAAAAAACAAAACAAAAAACAAAACAAACACTCTTGCGCTGTAGTCCTGACTTAGCCCATAGCCACTCACTAGTCACATACCCGGGGGCTGCGTTACCAAGTGATCTTGTTGCACACAACACACAGACGTCAGCCGGTATCTAACCGATCGTGGGAACAACATGGCCGTCAGATATCGTCATGCACTTCCCAAAAATGTGCCTGGATCCAGGAAGGACCCGTAGAACAGGAGTTTACTTTCCATTACTATACTGTCCATAGTGTTCCAGAACATGAAACCACGTATATGACACCATGTAATAATGAATATACAGCACCCACGGGTGCACCGACCCTCCCCCGCTCGATATGTAATAATGAATATACAGCACCCACGGGTGCACCGACCCTCCCCCGCTCGATATGTAATAATGAATATACAGCACCCACGGGTGCACCGACCCTCCCCCGCTCGATATGTAATAATGAATATACAGCACCCACGGGTGCACCGACCCTCCCCCGCTCAATATGTAATAATGAATATACAGCACCCACGGGTGCACCGACCCTCCCCCGCTCGATATGTAATAATGAATATACAGCACCCACGGGTGCACCGACCCTCCCCCGCTCGATATGTAATAATGAATATACAGCACCCACGGGTGCACCGACCCTCCCCCGCTCGATATGTAATAATGAATATACAGCACCCACGGGTGCACCGACCCTCCCCCGCTCGATATGTAATAATGAATATACAGCACCCACGGGTGCACCGACCCTCCCCCGCTCGATATGTAATAATGAATATACAGCACCCACGGGTGCACCGACCCTCCCCCGCTCAATATGTAATAATGAATATACAGCACCCACGGGTGCACCGACCCTCCCCCGCTCGATATGTAATAATGAATATACAGCACCCACGGGTGCACCAACCCTCCCCCGCTCAATATGTAATAATGAATATACAGCACCCACGGGTGCACCGACCCTCCCCCGCTCAATATGTAATAATGAATATACAGCACCCACGGGTGCACCGACCCTCCCCCGCTCGATATGTAATAATGAATATACAGCACCCACGGGTGCACCAACCCTCCCCCGCTCAATATGTAATAATGAATATACAGCACCCACGGGTGCACCGACCCTCCCCCGCTCAATATGTAATAATGAATATACAGCACCCACGGGTGCACCGACCCTCCCCCGCCCGATGTTTGCCCAGGTCACACCGCGCTCCACTAGCCATGAATACAGATCCTGAACCTGTTCTTACAAGTCACAAACCATAATACACAGAGATCAGGACCCAGAAGTGAGAGAAATGCAGCATATTAGTTAGTGCAGTGCTGCGATTATTAGGTTTCAGCATTACAATAATGAGCTTTAAAAAAAAAAAAAAAAAAACCCTGAAGGGAGGAGGAAACAGACGAGACAAATGTAACAATGTATCACTTCCATGTAACCATGGAAACCATTCTGGCTACATGAAGATTGCAATAAGTGAAGGTGGAGACATAATACCAGACGGCTTTTTCTTTTAGGCTATGTGCACACGTTCAGGATTACTCGCAGAAAATTCCTGAGAAAAAAAAAAAAAAAAAAAAAACACGGACATTTTCTGCAAGAAATCCGCATAAAAACAAAAAACGCATGCGTTTTTGCCCCGATTTTGACGCGTTTTTTTTTTCCGGACACTTCCCAATGCATTTTGTAGTGGAAAATCCGCAAAATTAATGAACATGCTGCGGTTTTTACCGCAATGCGTTTTTTTCACGGAAAAAAACGCATCATGTGCACAAAACATGCGGAATTCATTCTAAATGATGGGATGCTTATTGTATGCAGTTTTTTTTTGCGGTTTTATAGCGTTTTTATCGGGAAAAACCGCAAAAAAAACGCAACGTGTGCACACAGCCTTAAAGTGATATTCTGTAGGAAGAAACAGACTCCTATCCAAAATCCAAGCAATAACTGCTCTATTAGACACCCATTAACTGCCAGAATTGGGGACTTTTGTCCCCCCATGTAAAAGTAACCGAGGTCATATGTGTACACCGCCGCACCAGTCACTCTATGGGGCTGCTGAAAATACCCCCCCATCTCGGGTCATTTCCGTATCGAATGAATGGAGCAGCATTCCGCAGTTTCGACTGCCGTCCCATTCATATTGCGGACCCCTGTTTTGGCAATTGGTGAGGGTCCCTAACTGATTGGGGCGGTGGTGAAGCACGGACTCCTCATTCATTCTCTATGGCAGGATTTTTAGCTTTATTTCATGCAATATTATTAGCAGAGTGACAATGATGCCAATATTCACAAATAATAATAACTAAAAAAGGAAAGCAGCAGCGTTGGTAATCTGAAAGCACGGGCGAACGCCTCTGACCCAGCAGTCGCCAACAATCAGCAAATATGGAGGGTGAGGCCGCAGATCCAGTGATAGGAACCTTTTATTAACCCATGAGACGTTTCAGCTCTGCGCTCGGGAAATGTTGTGTGGGCCAATAACAGGTTAATCTCCCCGGATGTGCGGCCTCACTCTCCAGATTTATTCATAACCAATAAATAATTATTATTCAATAATAAATGAAAATAAATAAACTTCCTCTTGTGAATTTTTTTTTTAAGGTGTAAGACAAATGAAGAATACAAAATAAAAAAAAATAAAATAAATATGTAACATGTCCCAGTCTCCTCTTTGCTGGAGAATGGCAACAATTTCTATTTCTGGAATGTTTATTGGCAAGAAATTCTTTCTTCCAGACAGCTGTCTGCACAAGTTCAGAGCGAAAGCTGCGTCCTGCTCACAACTAACTACTACTGAAGGCCTATGCACAGCGCAATAGTCCGTAATGTGGGATCCAGGGCTCACAGCTCCTGCAGCAATAAACTTTAAACCCCGTGTCACCCAGTGAGTTCTCCAGTTATCACAACGCCCCCAATTCTAAAAATACAACCATTACACAGCAAAGGGCGTTCCTTTCCGGGTGATAAAAAAAAAAAAATTAACTCTCAAACTGCATCTGTAGTTGGGGGGTTTCACGCGTTTATGTTGCAATCTTCATAATGTAACATTTTTACTTTTATTTTTTTTGTAGGCAAAGTTTTAGAAAATGACTAAAGAAACAATCCACCCATTCACAGGGAGCGTAACAAGATGGCTGGATTCGGAGATTACGCTTCTGGTTTTCGCTTCCCGTTTTTCCCCCACCAGTTCATCGACTAAAATATAGGTCAGTGGTTAATGACAGAGGAAATCTCGACCCTTTGCGAAGAACAGGGACAGAATTAGGAACTTGTTTGTACCTAAGCTTCAAGGAAATCCGTCATGTTGAAAATGGTATCTGATCTGCAGCCAGGAGGAGCTGATCACATTGATAAAAAAAATAAATAAAAATAAGTCTATGTGAAAAGAGTCAGGAAAAAAAACAACACTTTAGGCACAGGAGTCCAGTGGGCGGTGCTATTCAGTGATTAACAGCTTTCACCCTGCATGCAGTCATACAGGGAAGGCTGTCAATCACCGAGTAGGACCGCCCACTGGACTCGTGTACAAACACCAGGGAATAAAATGCAAGTTAGGCCACATTCACACGTTCAGTATTTGTAAGCCAAAATCAGAAGTGGGCGAGAGCCGCCGATCAGTCCGAGCATTACGATGTGATCATTGTCCGTGTTATAATGGTCATATGACTGCGTCCTTATACTGAAAATCTCAATAAATCGATGTATTATCCTACTCCGCTTCTTCTCTATTCTGTGCTGTCCACAGATCAGACGGCACGTACAACATGACATGTTCCCTTTAAATTTGGTGCGAAATGTAGTCACTTCTTTGCCCCATTCGACAAGTTGCTCGGCTTTAGATGACGTTTACAGCATGTGACCATGAAGATACATAGGTCAGAAGAGCGGCCAGGAGTTTAATCTATTTACAAAGCTATTTCTTCACACGCAGATTAATAGATGATGCCTCCAGCAGTAATGAGGCTTTTCGGTGCTTCATGATGGTCTAGCAGGGGCCATAACGTGACGTCACTCTGATAAACCAGAGGACCTTGGAGGGGTCATCATCAGAAGTCTTCTGGGACCGCTCACTTTTTTTATAACGTTGCGATGGAAACAATCTACCAATTCTCAGATCAATAATTGCAGCCCTAGAAACCCTACACCCACTCCCCCATTATCTATACTTATCAGTACCATCTGGATACGGCTGATCTGTGCCCGGCATGCCCAATAAGGGGCAGCTGGGATTTTACAGCTCAACGTTTTGTAGGACAGACCGGTCATAGGGACATTCTGACAGATGATATCAGGGCAAAGGAGGAAGGGGAAAGACACATTTCAACGTTCTGATAACCGGCAGCACGTGCGCTCCTGATGCTGCAGACCGACAGCAGCATTGGAGGAACACAGCGGTACTGAAGCCAGGCCCAGACTGCCGCTTACAATCTCTTTACTATACAGCTTGCAAGCGCTGCACTCCTTACCTAGAAAACCGGGCACCTCTGACGGAACGCAGAGGTGGCCGGTAATCTTGGCAACGAGCAGTAAAATATAGAATGAAAAAGCTTTATTCTTGAGAACAGAGGCAAATTTTACTTACGCAGATTAGATGTACCAATTTTAAACAGCACCAACCATCTAACTTATAAAAAGAAGACCTGACTCTTCCCCGATGGCAGATATCAAGCGAAATCAAAGGTAGGGCATGTTGGATTTTAATATGCCCAATTGTTCTGTTCTTATGGGATACAAGCTGTGACAGCAGATCCCTATTAAAGGGAAACTGTCACCTGACTTTGGCGGGACCGGTTTTGGGTCATATGGGCGGAGTTTTCGGGTGTTTGATTCCCCCTTTCCTTACCCGCTGGCTGCATGCTGGCCGAAATATTGGATTGAAGTTCATTCTCTGTCCTCCGTAGTATGCGCCTGCGCAAGGCAAATTGGAGGAACGCACTTCAGAAAAATGGGATCTTTACGTTCCTGTTCAAATTGGAGTCTAAAGTCACAAGTAAATGCTGCGAGTATTCCCTCAACTAAAATTCTAACACTGACAAAAGTTAGCAACAATGTATACCGCGAGGGTAAACCTTTGTTTCCCTAAATGGTTAAATAAATCATACTGTCCCAACAGAGGCAAGAAAAACTTTTTTGGCTTCCATCAGGTGAACTGCACCTAGGGCTACACTGAGGTCTCTTGGTACATATGAAGGACAGGTTCTTAAAGAACAATGTGAACACAGACTAAAACCAGAGGCACAGATGGAGAGATGGGGAATTTAATTTAGATTTTAAAAAACCTGTGGTCCGCCCTCTGTCACCAACTAGAACACCCCTCATTTAGAAGCAAGAAGAGCTCTATTTATGGAGAGGAACTCCACCCTGACCCAAAATTACAGGAGCACAACTCAGTCCAGACTTTCAATTATAGAGAAAATAACTACAAAAAGCAGAAGGGTCCTAATGTGCAGGGAGACCACCAATCTCCACACACCCACAAGCCTAAAATAAGAAGCAGCGGTATGTGGATGACCAGCGCCCTGGACGGGGCCTGCACCAGATGTCACGAGACGGGAGAACAGCAGATCATCCAGAGGACCATAGAACACCCCAGTGAGGTCCTACTAAAAAGGCTGCCTCGATTAATCGAATTACCCTTCTGGTCCCTATGATAACACCTCCTGTACTGTGCCTGTGCGATCAATATGTAGGTGATGCCATTCACTGTCTGTGACGATAATGAGACTGTAGAAAAGTGATCTCTACTGAACAGGAATCAGGCTATTATGGAGCTCAGTGGTCAGGAAAAACTGCAAGATTTCAGGATGTTTATAAATAGTAAGAATCATTCAGAGAATAAAGAAAAATACCAGAAATTCCAAAAATACGTTTAAAATGAAAACAATCTGTTAATTTTTGAAGACTTTCTCTTTGAAGCACACATCCAGTTTCAGGCACAGAGGGATTCTGGGTTTTGAGAAATGGGTGAAAAAATAATAATAATAATAATAATATTTCATTATTTTAAGAATAGAAGTAGTAACTAGTTAGGCCAAATGTCAGGCCCGGCCGTGGGTGTCCTTATCATAGACATATATAAGGATGTCACGTTTGGGTCCGATGACCCATGGTCAGTCCTTGTCCGTACAACCAGCCTAATATAAGGAGGTTCCCCACTTCAATAACCGCAGCAGAGAAACATTACTACGCACATGTAATTGGCTGTCAGGGCGTTATACATAGTTAGGCCGTACTGTTCCTTTAAGAAGTGATACATAGTATCTAATTTGAGTTGAAACAGGAACCAATACAAAAACTGAGGCTACAACATGGATACAAAGTGAAAGATGAGGAAAATGACAGCAAAGATTCATCTGCACAAACACTATCTCCCATTCTCAGCCTAGAAAAACTCTATAGGAAACAATAATTACCATGTGCATCTTTCAGGGACTCCCCAGTGTGCACACAGTCACGTCATTAAATGTGGTGTTAGTCACATCTGACTCTGGGAAAGCTGGGTTATCACCATGTGGCTGCTTCCCCGATCTCACAGGGAATGTGAGAGCTTTCCCATTAAACGAGCCACAGGTAACACAGCTCCCATTATAAGTATTGGTAGTTGTGCGCGGTCGCCGTCTCTGCAGCTGTCGGGATGTTATGAAAGCTGCCCAGGTGACATCATTTATCACCGCCCCGAGGTACATGTACCTGCAGGTGCGGCACGACATGACAACCCTCACTTTCTCCTATTACAGCACTGAGCTGCGTCACTCACAGGCTTCCATCGCACGGAACAGTAAAGTGTAATCATCAACCAGCCCAACTCTGGACCACCAAGACAGTAAAAGGGAAGCCATCATCAGAAAATGGCTTCTTGCGTTCCTTTTAATTTTTCCCAATTTGGCATTTTTTTTTTTTTTTCACATCAGGATCTACATTTAAAAAAATAAATAAATAAAAGTTTTTAGAAGACTCCTTATCATCAGAGGCAGAATTACAATGACCGGTAACACCTATATACACAGCTCATAAACAGGGTCCACCAATCACAATAGGTGATGTCAAAAGGTGACCCACCCCCTCTCTTACAAAAGCTAAAGTCTGACCTTTGCAGCTATGTACATGTGTTGTTTCCTGAAACAGTCTGATTCTTACTCATTTTTAATAGGTAATGATATGGAGGGGGAAAAAAAAAAAAAACGAACTATACACATTTAAAGGGGGCTGTCAAGGCTTAGCACTGAAGTCTGCAGTTGCTCTATATATCTGCAGATTTGTGAATCATCACAGTGCACACTGTCAGGATTCTCCGATGCTGGTGGCGAGATTGAGTGTCCATGTGACTAAGTATGCGATATACTAACTTCAAGCCACATTCCGACTAGAAGTGTGCGGCCACCCTCAGGTCACTTGTATTGAGTGAGGCCGCACACATCTAGTCGGAAAGTGACCAGGAGTATGTAAATCGCACACTTGTGGTTACACGATAGTCGCCCCTGGAGAATCCTGACAGTGTGCAGTGCGTGCACTGTGAGGAGAGTCACAGAGTGACCGCAGACTTTTGTGTTAAAGCTGAACACCACCTTTAAGGGTATGTGCACACGTATTTTGGAGCTCTGCGGGTCAGCCGACAGCTTTATCTCCTGACTCCTCCATACACAGGAGTGCGCCTGTGTTCTTTGGGAGAGAGGTGCTGCCAGACCCCTCAGTCCTTTCCAGACCCCTCTAGAGGTGGCTTATCCATTAGAGAACAAAAGGATCGACAGTCCGAAATCAGACAAGCCAGATCCTTATCTCCCCCATCATCACCCATCGGGGATGAGTCTGGGCCCCCCCCCCATACACATTACACTGTCAGCCGTGCTTATCAATATCGGTTGGTTCAGCTGATGTTAGTGAAATGTGTACGGGGGTCTTGATTTTTAAGTTGACGTATCATCTGCACACAGCCTGCCATCGTTCTCGACAGCACAGGTCCTGTTTACACCACATGATGTGCTGCCGAGAGTGATGATCTCTTACTCAGCAGCCTGTTTAGACTGTACGATTATCGCGAACGCTCGTACGTGCACCTTACGGCTGATGTAGCACAGAAGGTGGGATATCCACGGAGCGTTACAGACGCTGCAAAGTGGGCGAGATTGTAACAAGGATCATAATCCATAGGGTGAAGTCTGCATGGAACGATCCAGCTGCGGACTGTCACAGATCAGCAGAGGACTATTATGGTCAGATGTGGGCATATCCGAGTAGTTCAGCCCCCTGGAATATTATCAAAATGGTGACAGTTTCTATTGACGTTTGGGGTCTCAGGTATAAAGGGCTATTTCCACCAGCACACGGGCAGCACACGCGGACGCCAACTGTGTGCGGTTTGGTTTTATCATGAACCCACAGGCTTACACTGAAACTTTCCATCTGTGACATAAACTGGCATGTGAACAGCCCCGTAGACTACAATGGGCATATGTTCTACAGAAGAAAACCACAGACAGAACACGTAGAGGTAAAAAGGACGTCTGAACGAAGCCTTGGGCCCCAGTCACACATCTGTAAAAAAAAATAAAAATGGCGCCGGTGTCAGTGTGTGGCCCGTGTGTTTTTATTATCAGTGTTTTTCACAGATGGATAAATACGTTACCTGCCTTGTCTTATGTCACAGCTCACAGTCTGACGCCCCATCCAGACATCGGTATTCTATATGGATACAACACGCACCTATTGTTATCTACAGCGCCATTCACACGGATCTCGTGTCAGGGCAAAACACGGAGACACGTCTTATTTCCAGCAGCGCAGATGACGAGGGACAACACAAGTCTATGAGGCCTTGAAGAACACGACCAGCATACGGAGGGCGTCAGCGTCTAATGTACGCTGTCCGTGTGAGAGGAGAAGCCGCCATTTATCCATCCGTGAAAAAACACTGAGCAGACCCCGGCAGCAAAGACGCAAACGGCAAAGACGCAGACACGCCGACGGCAAAGACGCAGACACGCCGACGGCAAAGACGCAGACACGCCGACGGCAAAGACGCAGACACGCCGACGGCAAAGACGCAGACACGCCGACGGCAAAGACGCAGACACGCCGACGGCAAAGACGCAGACACGCCGACGGCAAAGACGCAGACACGCCGACGGCAAAGACGCAGACACGCCGACGGCAAAGACGCAGACACACCGGCCAAACACTGAAGGTAAAAATGGACACACTGACAGTAAAGACAGACACACTGAGCTGACACAGTAAAAACGGATAAATATGGACCAAACACTGAAGACACACTGACACCAAAAAAAAACCTGATGACACCGGTGCCATTTTTTACCCGTTCATACACAGAGGTGTGAATGAGGCCTTCTGTGCAGTCGTGTACGGACTCCAGGACACTGTCCCGGTCTCCTGCAGACACTGCTCCTTGTATAGACACATTCCACACATGAGTCACCCGGAAACCCCGAGCGTGAGTCACCCCAAAACTGATAATAACCCCCGGACCGACCACCCTCCAGACCCCACCAGTGTCCCCGCCGCCCCAGACTCACCGTCCGCCGCCCCCGACATCTCTATCAGCGTCTCCTCCTCTTTCTTCTTCCCGTTGCGGTTCATGGTTCCCGGCTTCTCTCAGCTCTTATCTCCGAGACAAGAAAGAGAAAGTCGGAGCTGCCACAGCACGGGGAGACCGACAGCGAGCGGCGGATATAACCGGGACTGACGGCCTCCAGCACAGCTCCTCCTCCAAGAAACTACCCCCATCCTCCGCCCCCTGAGTATATGAGACTACTCCCCCCATCCTCCGCCCCCTGAGTATATGAGACTACTCCCCCCATCCTCCGCCCCCTGAGTATATGAGACTACTCCCCCCATCCTCCGCCCCCTGAGTATATGATATATGAGACTACTCCCCACATCCTCCGCCCCTGAGTATATGATATATGAGATTACTCACCCCATCCTCCACAACTCCTCCTCCAAGAAACTACCCCCATCCTCCACCTCCAGAGTATATGATATATGAGAGTACTCCCCCCAACCTCCATCTCCTGTATATATTAGACTACTCTCCTCATCCTCCGCCTTCTGTATATATTATACTACTCTCCTCATCTTCTGCCTTCTGTATATATTAGACTACTCTCCTCATCCTCCACCTCCTGTATATATTATACTACGCTCCTCATCCTCCTCCTCTTATATATATTACACTACTCTCATCCTCCTCCTGTATATATTACACTATCTATTGTACGGTAATGTCTCTATCATTACAGAATAACATTTACTCTTCTGCGCCATATGTCCTACAGAGGCAGCGTCAGTCTGGCGAGACAGCGTCAGTTTGGCAAGACAGCGGTGGTCAGGCGAGACAGGGTCAGTCCGGCGAGGTAGCGTCAGTCCGGCGATGCAGCGTCAATCTGGTGAGTCAGCGTTAGTCCTGTGAGATAGCGTCAATCCGGCGAGGTAGTGTCAGTCCAGTGAGGCAGCATCAGTCCGGCGAGGCAGCGTTAGTCCAGCGAGACAGCATCAGTTCAGCGAGGTAGCGTCAGTCCAGGGAGGCAGCGTCAGTCCGGCGAGGCAGTGTCAGTACGGCAAGGCAGCGTCAGTCCGGTAATGGCAGCGTCAGTCCGGTAATGGTAGCGTCAGTCCAGGGAGGCAGCATCAGTCCAGGAAGGCAGCATCAGTCCGGTGAGGCAGCATCAGTTCAGCGAGGTAGCGTCAGTCCAGGGAGACAGCATCAGTCCAGTGAGGCAGTGTCAGTCCAGCGAGGCAGCATAAGTCTGGTAATGGCAGTGTCAGCCCGGTAATGGCAGCGTCAGTCTGGCAAGGTAGCATCAGTCCAGGGAGGCATCATCAGTCCAGCGAGGTAGTGTCAGTCCGGCGAGGCAGCGTCAGTCCGGCGAAGCAGCATCAGTCCGGCGAGGCAGCGTCAGTCCGGCAAAACAGGGTCAGTCTGGCAAAACAGGGTCATTCCGCCAAGGTAGCGTCAGTCCAGCAAGGCAGCGTCAGTCTGGCAAGGCAGCGTCAGTCCGGGAAGCAGCGTCAGTCCGGCAAGGCAGCATCAGTCCGGTGAGTCAGTGTTAGTCCTATGAGACAGCGTCAGTCTGGCGAGGTAGCATCAGTCCAGTGAGGCAGCGTCAGTCCAGGGAGGCAGCGTCAGTCCAGGGTGGCAGCGTCAGTCCGGCGAGGCAGCATCAGTTCAGGGAGGCAGCATCAGGCCAAAGAGGCAGCATCAGTCCAACGAGGTAGTGTCAGTCCAGGGAGGCAGCGTCAGTCCGGCGAAGCAGCGTCAGTCCGGCGAGGCAGCATCAGTCCGGCAAAACAGGGTCAGTCCGGCAAGACAGTGTCATTCTGGCGAGGTAGCATCAGTCCGGCGAGGCAGCGTAAGTCTGGCAAGGCAGCGTCAGTCCGGTGAGTCACTGTTAGTCCTATGAGACAGCGTCAGTCTAGTGAGGCCGTGTCAGTCCAGGGAGGTAGCGTCAGTCCAGCGAGGCAGCATCAGTTCAGGGAGGCAGCATCAGGCCAGAGAGGCAGCATCAGTCCAGCGACGTAGTGTCAGTCCAGGGAAGGCAGCGTCAGTCTGGTGACGCAGTGTCAGTCCAGCGAGGCAGCATCAGTTCAGCGAGGTAGCATCAGTCCAGGGAGGCAGCGTCAGTCCTGTGAGGCAGTGTCAGTCCAGCGAGGCAGCATCAGTCTGGTAATGGCAGTGTCAGTCCGTTAATGGCAGCGTGAGTCTGGCGAGGTAGCATCAGTCCAGGGAGGCAGCATCAGTCCAGCGAGGTAGCGTCAGTCCGGCGAGGCAGCGTCAGTCTGGTGAGGCAGCATCAGTCCAGCGAAACAGGGTCAGTCCGGCGAGGCAGCATCAGTCCGGCGAGGCTGCGTCAGTCTGGCAAGGCAGCGTCAGTCCGGTGAGTCAGTGTTAGTCCTATGAGACAGCGTCAGTCTGGCGAGGTAGCGTCAGTCCGGCGAGTTAGCATCAGTCCAGTGAGGCAGTATCAGTCCAGGGAGGCAGCATCAGTCCAGGGAGGCAGCGTCAGTCCAGCGAGGCAGCATCAGTTCAGGGAGGCAGCATCAGGCCAGAGAGGCAGCATCAGTACAGCGAGGCAGTGTCAGTCCAGGGAGGCATCGTCAGTCTGGTGACAGTGTCAGTCCAGCGAGGCAGCATCAGTCTGGTAATGGCAGCGTCAGTCCGGTAATGGCAGCATCAGTCTGGCAAGGTAGCATCAGTCCAGGGAGGCAGCATCAGTCCAGTGAGGTAGCGTCAGTCCCGTGAAGAAGCGTCAGTCCGGTAAGGCAGCGTCAGTCCGGCAAAGCAGCGTCAGTCCGGCAAGGCAGCGTCAGTCCGGCGAGACAGAGTTATTCTGGCGAGGTAGCTTCAGACTGGCGAGGCAGCGTCAGTCTGGCAGGCAGAATCAGTCCGGTGAGTCAGTGTCAGTCTGTGAGACAGCGTCAGTCCGGCAAGGCAGCGTCAGTCCGGGAGGCAGCATCAGTCCGGTGAGGCAGTGTCAGTCCAGCGAGGCAGCATCAGTCTGGTAATTGCCGCATCAGTCTGGTAATGGCAGCGTCAGTCTGGCGAGGTAGCATCAGTCCAAGGAGGCAGAATCATTCCAGCGAGGTAGCGTCAGTCCGGTGAGGCAGCATCAGTCCGGCGAAGCAGCGTCAGTCTGGTGAGGCAGCGTCAGTTCAGGGAGGCAGCATCAGTCCAGCCAAGCAGCGTCAGTCCAGGGAGGCAGTGTGAGTCCGGTAATGGCAGTGTCAGTCCGGTAATGGCAGCGTCAATCCGGCGAGGTAGCGTCAATCCAGAAAGGTAGCATCAGTCCAGCGAGGTAGCATCAGTCCAGAGAGGCAGTGACAGTCCAGTGAGGCAGTGTCAGTCCAGAGAGGCAGCATCAGTCCAGCGAGGCAGCGTCAGTCCAGCGAGGCAGCGTCAATCCAGGGAAGAAGCGTCAGTCCACGGAGGAAGCGTCAGTCCAGGGAGGCAGCGTCAGTCCAGGGAGGCAGCGTCAATCCAGGGAGGCAGCATCAGTCCAGCAATGGCAGAGTCAATCCAGAGAGACAGTGCCAGTCCGGCGAGGTGACTCTTTCCATAGAGTATTCACCAAACTGAAGTGCCCTCACTGGTGGGAATATGCGAGATGTCAGTGAACGGGGGGAGTACCCCAGAACAGTACTTCCTGCAGAATAGTCCTGCCTCGGATCTTCTCTCCACAACACTAACATTCTCAATGGAATCCCCATCTAGGTAGGACTGCGGAACTCTCATGCACCTGATGTTCCAGCGTCCTACTATGGTGGAGATGTCAATCCTGCGTAGAGACAATGGCGGACACACCATTGGTACAACATGCCGCACGGCGTCACAGGAGATAAGGGGGCTCTTCTTCCTCCAAAGCAGGTGAAATTGTGCATTATGAGGAGCTCTTGGACTGCAAAGGGCCCATATATTGTTCGTGTACGGGGCCTCTCTTGTTTGTGCCCGCTCTCGCTTAGGGAGGCATAATTAGAAGATCAGAGAAAGGACTAGTCCTTCATTAGTATAAGCGGCGAGGTAGCGTCAGTCCAGGGAGGCAGCATCAGTCCAGGCAGGCAGCGTCAGTCCAGGAAGGCAGCATCAGTCTGGCAAGGCAGCATCAGTTCAGTGAGGTAGCGTCAGTCCAGCGAGGCAGCATCAGTCTGGCGAAGCAGCGTCAGTCTGGTGAGGCAGCGTCAGTTCAGGGAGGCAGCATCAGTCCAGCCAAGCAGCGTCAGTCCAGGGAGGCAGTGTGAGTCCGGTAATGGCAGTGTCAGTCCGGTAATGGCAGCATCAGTCTGGCAAGGTAGCATCAGTCCAGGGAGGCAGCATCAGTCCAGTGAGGTAGCGTCAGTCCCGTGAAGAAGCGTCAGTCCGGTAAGGCAGCGTCAGTCCGGTGAGGCAGCGTCAGTCCGGCAAAGCAGCGTCAGTCCGGCAAGGCAGCGTCAGTCCGGCGAGACAGAGTTATTCTGGCGAGGTAGCTTCAGACTGGCGAGGCAGCGTCAGTCTGGCAGGCAGAATCAGTCCGGTGAGTCAGTGTCAGTCTGTGAGACAGCGTCAGTCCGGCAAGGCAGCGTCAGTCCGGGAGGCAGCATCAGTCCGGTGAGGCAGTGTCAGTCCAGCGAGGCAGCATCAGTCTGGTAATTGCCGCATCAGTCTGGTAATGGCAGCGTCAGTCTGGCGAGGTAGCATCAGTCCAAGGAGGCAGAATCATTCCAGCGAGGTAGCGTCAGTCCGGTGAGGCAGCATCAGTCCGGCGAAGCAGCGTCAGTCTGGTGAGGCAGCGTCAGTTCAGGGAGGCAGCATCAGTCCAGCCAAGCAGCGTCAGTCCAGGGAGGCAGTGTGAGTCCGGTAATGGCAGTGTCAGTCCGGTAATGGCAGCGTCAATCCGGCGAGGTAGCGTCAATCCAGAAAGGTAGCATCAGTCCAGCGAGGTAGCATCAGTCCAGAGAGGCAGTGACAGTCCAGTGAGGCAGTGTCAGTCCAGAGAGGCAGCATCAGTCCAGCGAGGCAGCGTCAGTCCAGCGAGGCAGCGTCAATCCAGGGAAGAAGCGTCAGTCCACGGAGGAAGCGTCAGTCCAGGGAGGCAGCGTCAGTCCAGGGAGGCAGCGTCAATCCAGGGAGGCAGCATCAGTCCAGCAATGGCAGAGTCAATCCAGAGAGACAGTGCCAGTCCGGCGAGGTGACTCTTTCCATAGAGTATTCACCAAACTGAAGTGCCCTCACTGGTGGGAATATGCGAGATGTCAGTGAACGGGGGGAGTACCCCAGAACAGTACTTCCTGCAGAATAGTCCTGCCTCGGATCTTCTCTCCACAACACTAACATTCTCAATGGAATCCCCATCTAGGTAGGACTGCGGAACTCTCATGCACCTGATGTTCCAGCGTCCTACTATGGTGGAGATGTCAATCCTGCGTAGAGACAATGGCGGACACACCATTGGTACAACATGCCGCACGGCGTCACAGGAGATAAGGGGGCTCTTCTTCCTCCAAAGCAGGTGAAATTGTGCATTATGAGGAGCTCTTGGACTGCAAAGGGCCCATATATTGTTCGTGTACGGGGCCTCTCTTGTTTGTGCCCGCTCTCGCTTAGGGAGGCATAATTAGAAGATCAGAGAAAGGACTAGTCCTTCATTAGTATAAGCGGCGAGGTAGCGTCAGTCCAGGGAGGCAGCATCAGTCCAGGCAGGCAGCGTCAGTCCAGGAAGGCAGCATCAGTCTGGCAAGGCAGCATCAGTTCAGTGAGGTAGCGTCAGTCCAGCGAGGCAGCATCAGTCTGGCGAAGCAGCGTCAGTCTGGTGAGGCAGCGTCAGTTCAGGGAGGCAGCATCAGTCCAGCCAAGCAGCGTCAGTCCAGGGAGGCAGTGTGAGTCCGGTAATGGCAGTGTCAGTCCGGTAATGGCAGCATCAGTCTGGCAAGGTAGCATCAGTCCAGGGAGGCAGCATCAGTCCAGTGAGGTAGCGTCAGTCCCGTGAAGAAGCGTCAGTCCGGTAAGGCAGCGTCAGTCCGGTGAGGCAGCGTCAGTCCGGCAAAGCAGCGTCAGTCCGGCAAGGCAGCGTCAGTCCGGCGAGACAGAGTTATTCTGGCGAGGTAGCTTCAGACTGGCGAGGCAGCGTCAGTCTGGCAGGCAGAATCAGTCCGGTGAGTCAGTGTCAGTCTGTGAGACAGCGTCAGTCCGGCAAGGCAGTGTCAGTCCGGGAGGCAGCATCAGTCCGGTGAGGCAGTGTCAGTCCAGCGAGGCAGCATCAGTCTGGTAATTGCCGCATCAGTCTGGTAATGGCAGCGTCAGTCTGGCGAGGTAGCATCAGTCCAAGGAGGCAGAATCATTCCAGCGAGGTAGCGTCAGTCCGGTGAGGCAGCATCAGTCCGGCGAAGCAGCGTCAGTCTGGTGAGGCAGCGTCAGTTCAGGGAGGCAGCATCAGTCCAGCCAAGCAGCGTCAGTCCAGGGAGGCAGTGTGAGTCCGGTAATGGCAGTGTCAGTCCGGTAATGGCAGCGTCAATCCGGCGAGGTAGCGTCAATCCAGAAAGGTAGCATCAGTCCAGCGAGGTAGCATCAGTCCAGAGAGGCAGTGACAGTCCAGTGAGGCAGTGTCAGTCCAGAGAGGCAGCATCAGTCCAGCGAGGCAGCGTCAGTCCAGCGAGGCAGCGTCAATCCAGGGAAGAAGCGTCAGTCCACGGAGGAAGCGTCAGTCCAGGGAGGCAGCGTCAGTCCAGGGAGGCAGCGTCAATCCAGGGAGGCAGCATCAGTCCAGCAATGGCAGAGTCAATCCAGAGAGACAGTGCCAGTCCGGCGAGGTGACTCTTTCCATAGAGTATTCACCAAACTGAAGTGCCCTCACTGGTGGGAATATGCGAGATGTCAGTGAACGGGGGGAGTACCCCAGAACAGTACTTCCTGCAGAATAGTCCTGCCTCGGATCTTCTCTCCACAACACTAACATTCTCAATGGAATCCCCATCTAGGTAGGACTGCGGAACTCTCATGCACCTGATGTTCCAGCGTCCTACTATGGTGGAGATGTCAATCCTGCGTAGAGACAATGGCGGACACACCATTGGTACAACATGCCGCACGGCGTCACAGGAGATAAGGGGGCTCTTCTTCCTCCAAAGCAGGTGAAATTGTGCATTATGAGGAGCTCTTGGACTGCAAAGGGCCCATATATTGTTCGTGTACGGGGCCTCTCTTGTTTGTGCCCGCTCTCGCTTAGGGAGGCATAATTAGAAGATCAGAGAAAGGACTAGTCCTTCATTAGTATAAGCGGCGAGGTAGCGTCAGTCCAGGGAGGCAGCATCAGTCCAGGCAGGCAGCGTCAGTCCAGGAAGGCAGCATCAGTCTGGCAAGGCAGCATCAGTTCAGTGAGGTAGCGTCAGTCCAGCGAGGCAGCATCAGTCTGGCGAAGCAGCGTCAGTCTGGTGAGGCAGCGTCAGTTCAGGGAGGCAGCATCAGTCCAGCCAAGCAGCGTCAGTCCAGGGAGGCAGTGTGAGTCCGGTAATGGCAGTGTCAGTCCGGTAATGGCAGCATCAGTCTGGCAAGGTAGCATCAGTCCAGGGAGGCAGCATCAGTCCAGTGAGGTAGCGTCAGTCCCGTGAAGAAGCGTCAGTCCGGTAAGGCAGCGTCAGTCCGGTGAGGCAGCGTCAGTCCGGCAAAGCAGCGTCAGTCCGGCAAGGCAGCGTCAGTCCGGCGAGACAGAGTTATTCTGGCGAGGTAGCTTCAGACTGGCGAGGCAGCGTCAGTCTGGCAGGCAGAATCAGTCCGGTGAGTCAGTGTCAGTCTGTGAGACAGCGTCAGTCCGGCAAGGCAGCGTCAGTCCGGGAGGCAGCATCAGTCCGGTGAGGCAGTGTCAGTCCAGCGAGGCAGCATCAGTCTGGTAATTGCCGCATCAGTCTGGTAATGGCAGCGTCAGTCTGGCGAGGTAGCATCAGTCCAAGGAGGCAGAATCATTCCAGCGAGGTAGCGTCAGTCCGGTGAGGCAGCATCAGTCCGGCGAAGCAGCGTCAGTCTGGTGAGGCAGCGTCAGTTCAGGGAGGCAGCATCAGTCCAGCCAAGCAGCGTCAGTCCAGGGAGGCAGTGTGAGTCCGGTAATGGCAGTGTCAGTCCGGTAATGGCAGCGTCAATCCGGCGAGGTAGCGTCAATCCAGAAAGGTAGCATCAGTCCAGCGAGGTAGCATCAGTCCAGAGAGGCAGTGACAGTCCAGTGAGGCAGTGTCAGTCCAGAGAGGCAGCATCAGTCCAGCGAGGCAGCGTCAGTCCAGCGAGGCAGCGTCAATCCAGGGAAGAAGCGTCAGTCCACGGAGGAAGCGTCAGTCCAGGGAGGCAGCGTCAGTCCAGGGAGGCAGCGTCAATCCAGGGAGGCAGCATCAGTCCAGCAATGGCAGAGTCAATCCAGAGAGACAGTGCCAGTCCGGCGAGGTGACTCTTTCCATAGAGTATTCACCAAACTGAAGTGCCCTCACTGGTGGGAATATGCGAGATGTCAGTGAACGGGGGGAGTACCCCAGAACAGTACTTCCTGCAGAATAGTCCTGCCTCGGATCTTCTCTCCACAACACTAACATTCTCAATGGAATCCCCATCTAGGTAGGACTGCGGAACTCTCATGCACCTGATGTTCCAGCGTCCTACTATGGTGGAGATGTCAATCCTGCGTAGAGACAATGGCGGACACACCATTGGTACAACATGCCGCACGGCGTCACAGGAGATAAGGGGGCTCTTCTTCCTCCAAAGCAGGTGAAATTGTGCATTATGAGGAGCTCTTGGACTGCAAAGGGCCCATATATTGTTCGTGTACGGGGCCTCTCTTGTTTGTGCCCGCTCTCGCTTAGGGAGGCATAATTAGAAGATCAGAGAAAGGACTAGTCCTTCATTAGTATAAGCGGCGAGGTAGCGTCAGTCCAGGGAGGCAGCATCAGTCCAGGCAGGCAGCGTCAGTCCAGGAAGGCAGCATCAGTCTGGCAAGGCAGCATCAGTTCAGTGAGGTAGCGTCAGTCCAGCGAGGCAGCATCAGTCTGGCGAAGCAGCGTCAGTCTGGTGAGGCAGCGTCAGTTCAGGGAGGCAGCATCAGTCCAGCCAAGCAGCGTCAGTCCAGGGAGGCAGTGTGAGTCCGGTAATGGCAGTGTCAGTCCGGTAATGGCAGCATCAGTCTGGCAAGGTAGCATCAGTCCAGGGAGGCAGCATCAGTCCAGTGAGGTAGCGTCAGTCCCGTGAAGAAGCGTCAGTCCGGTAAGGCAGCGTCAGTCCGGTGAGGCAGCGTCAGTCCGGCAAAGCAGCGTCAGTCCGGCAAGGCAGCGTCAGTCCGGCGAGACAGAGTTATTCTGGCGAGGTAGCTTCAGACTGGCGAGGCAGCGTCAGTCTGGCAGGCAGAATCAGTCCGGTGAGTCAGTGTCAGTCTGTGAGACAGCGTCAGTCCGGCAAGGCAGTGTCAGTCCGGGAGGCAGCATCAGTCCGGTGAGGCAGTGTCAGTCCAGCGAGGCAGCATCAGTCTGGTAATTGCCGCATCAGTCTGGTAATGGCAGCGTCAGTCTGGCGAGGTAGCATCAGTCCAAGGAGGCAGAATCATTCCAGCGAGGTAGCGTCAGTCCGGTGAGGCAGCATCAGTCCGGCGAAGCAGCGTCAGTCTGGTGAGGCAGCGTCAGTTCAGGGAGGCAGCATCAGTCCAGCCAAGCAGCGTCAGTCCAGGGAGGCAGTGTGAGTCCGGTAATGGCAGTGTCAGTCCGGTAATGGCAGCGTCAATCCGGCGAGGTAGCGTCAATCCAGAAAGGTAGCATCAGTCCAGCGAGGTAGCATCAGTCCAGAGAGGCAGTGACAGTCCAGTGAGGCAGTGTCAGTCCAGAGAGGCAGCATCAGTCCAGCGAGGCAGCGTCAGTCCAGCGAGGCAGCGTCAATCCAGGGAAGAAGCGTCAGTCCACGGAGGAAGCGTCAGTCCAGGGAGGCAGCGTCAGTCCAGGGAGGCAGCGTCAATCCAGGGAGGCAGCATCAGTCCAGCAATGGCAGAGTCAATCCAGAGAGACAGTGCCAGTCCGGCGAGGTGACTCTTTCCATAGAGTATTCACCAAACTGAAGTGCCCTCACTGGTGGGAATATGCGAGATGTCAGTGAACGGGGGGAGTACCCCAGAACAGTACTTCCTGCAGAATAGTCCTGCCTCGGATCTTCTCTCCACAACACTAACATTCTCAATGGAATCCCCATCTAGGTAGGACTGCGGAACTCTCATGCACCTGATGTTCCAGCGTCCTACTATGGTGGAGATGTCAATCCTGCGTAGAGACAATGGCGGACACACCATTGGTACAACATGCCGCACGGCGTCACAGGAGATAAGGGGGCTCTTCTTCCTCCAAAGCAGGTGAAATTGTGCATTATGAGGAGCTCTTGGACTGCAAAGGGCCCATATATTGTTCGTGTACGGGGCCTCTCTTGTTTGTGCCCGCTCTCGCTTAGGGAGGCATAATTAGAAGATCAGAGAAAGGACTAGTCCTTCATTAGTATAAGCGGCGAGGTAGCGTCAGTCCAGGGAGGCAGCATCAGTCCAGGCAGGCAGCGTCAGTCCAGGAAGGCAGCATCAGTCTGGCAAGGCAGCATCAGTTCAGTGAGGTAGCGTCAGTCCAGCGAGGCAGCATCAGTCTGGCGAAGCAGCGTCAGTCTGGTGAGGCAGCGTCAGTTCAGGGAGGCAGCATCAGTCCAGCCAAGCAGCGTCAGTCCAGGGAGGCAGTGTGAGTCCGGTAATGGCAGTGTCAGTCCGGTAATGGCAGCATCAGTCTGGCAAGGTAGCATCAGTCCAGGGAGGCAGCATCAGTCCAGTGAGGTAGCGTCAGTCCCGTGAAGAAGCGTCAGTCCGGTAAGGCAGCGTCAGTCCGGTGAGGCAGCGTCAGTCCGGCAAAGCAGCGTCAGTCCGGCAAGGCAGCGTCAGTCCGGCGAGACAGAGTTATTCTGGCGAGGTAGCTTCAGACTGGCGAGGCAGCGTCAGTCTGGCAGGCAGAATCAGTCCGGTGAGTCAGTGTCAGTCTGTGAGACAGCGTCAGTCCGGCAAGGCAGCGTCAGTCCGGGAGGCAGCATCAGTCCGGTGAGGCAGTGTCAGTCCAGCGAGGCAGCATCAGTCTGGTAATTGCCGCATCAGTCTGGTAATGGCAGCGTCAGTCTGGCGAGGTAGCATCAGTCCAAGGAGGCAGAATCATTCCAGCGAGGTAGCGTCAGTCCGGTGAGGCAGCATCAGTCCGGCGAAGCAGCGTCAGTCTGGTGAGGCAGCGTCAGTTCAGGGAGGCAGCATCAGTCCAGCCAAGCAGCGTCAGTCCAGGGAGGCAGTGTGAGTCCGGTAATGGCAGTGTCAGTCCGGTAATGGCAGCGTCAATCCGGCGAGGTAGCGTCAATCCAGAAAGGTAGCATCAGTCCAGCGAGGTAGCATCAGTCCAGAGAGGCAGTGACAGTCCAGTGAGGCAGTGTCAGTCCAGAGAGGCAGCATCAGTCCAGCGAGGCAGCGTCAGTCCAGCGAGGCAGCGTCAATCCAGGGAAGAAGCGTCAGTCCACGGAGGAAGCGTCAGTCCAGGGAGGCAGCGTCAGTCCAGGGAGGCAGCGTCAATCCAGGGAGGCAGCATCAGTCCAGCAATGGCAGAGTCAATCCAGAGAGACAGTGCCAGTCCGGCGAGGTGACTCTTTCCATAGAGTATTCACCAAACTGAAGTGCACTCACTGGTGGGAATATGCGAGATGTCAGTGAACGGGGGGAGTACCCCAGAACAGTACTTCCTGCAGAATAGTCCTGCCTCGGATCTTCTCTCCACAACACTAACATTCTCAATGGAATCCCCATCTAGGTAGGACTGCGGAACTCTCATGCACCTGATGTTCCAGCGTCCTACTATGGTGGAGATGTCAATCCTGCGTAGAGACAATGGCGGACACACCATTGGTACAACATGCCGCACGGCGTCACAGGAGATAAGGGGGCTCTTCTTCCTCCAAAGCAGGTGAAATTGTGCATTATGAGGAGCTCTTGGACTGCAAAGGGCCCATATATTGTTCGTGTACGGGGCCTCTCTTGTTTGTGCCCGCTCTCGCTTAGGGAGGCATAATTAGAAGATCAGAGAAAGGACTAGTCCTTCATTAGTATAAGCGGCGAGGTAGCGTCAGTCCAGGGAGGCAGCATCAGTCCAGGCAGGCAGCGTCAGTCCAGGAAGGCAGCATCAGTCTGGCAAGGCAGCATCAGTTCAGTGAGGTAGCGTCAGTCCAGCGAGGCAGCATCAGTCTGGCGAAGCAGCGTCAGTCTGGTGAGGCAGCGTCAGTTCAGGGAGGCAGCATCAGTCCAGCCAAGCAGCGTCAGTCCAGGGAGGCAGTGTGAGTCCGGTAATGGCAGTGTCAGTCCGGTAATGGCAGCATCAGTCTGGCAAGGTAGCATCAGTCCAGGGAGGCAGCATCAGTCCAGTGAGGTAGCGTCAGTCCCGTGAAGAAGCGTCAGTCCGGTAAGGCAGCGTCAGTCCGGTGAGGCAGCGTCAGTCCGGCAAAGCAGCGTCAGTCCGGCAAGGCAGCGTCAGTCCGGCGAGACAGAGTTATTCTGGCGAGGTAGCTTCAGACTGGCGAGGCAGCGTCAGTCTGGCAGGCAGAATCAGTCCGGTGAGTCAGTGTCAGTCTGTGAGACAGCGTCAGTCCGGCAAGGCAGCGTCAGTCCGGGAGGCAGCATCAGTCCGGTGAGGCAGTGTCAGTCCAGCGAGGCAGCATCAGTCTGGTAATTGCCGCATCAGTCTGGTAATGGCAGCGTCAGTCTGGCGAGGTAGCATCAGTCCAAGGAGGCAGAATCATTCCAGCGAGGTAGCGTCAGTCCGGTGAGGCAGCATCAGTCCGGCGAAGCAGCGTCAGTCTGGTGAGGCAGCGTCAGTTCAGGGAGGCAGCATCAGTCCAGCCAAGCAGCGTCAGTCCAGGGAGGCAGTGTGAGTCCGGTAATGGCAGTGTCAGTCTGGTAATGGCAGCGTCAATCCGGCGAGGTAGCGTTAATCCAGAAAGGTAGCATCAGTCCAGCGAGGTAGCATCAGTCCAGAGAGGCAGTGACAGTCCAGTGAGGCAGTGTCAGTCCAGAGAGGCAGCATCAGTCCAGCGAGGCAGCGTCAGTCCAGCGAGGCAGCGTCAATCCAGGGAAGAAGCGTCAGTCCACGGAGGAAGCGTCAGTCCAGGGAGGCAGCGTCAGTCCAGGGAGGCAGCGTCAGTCCAGGGAGGCAGCATCAGTCCAGCAATGGCAGAGTCAATCCAGAGAGACAGTGCCAGTCCGGCGAGGTGACTCTTTCCATAGAGTATTCACCAAACTGAAGTGCACTCACTGGTGGGAATATGCGAGATGTCAGTGAACGGGGGGAGTACCCCAGAACAGTACTTCCTGCAGAATAGTCCTGCCTCGGATCTTCCCTCCACAACACTAACATTCTCAATGGAATCCCCATCTAGGCAGGACTGCGGAACTCTCATGCACCTGATGTTCCAGCGTCCTACTATGGTGGAGATGTCAATCCTGCATAGAGACAATGGCGGACACACCATTGGTACAACATGCCGCACGGCGTCACAGGAGATAAGGGGGCTCTTCTTCCTCCAAAGCAGATGAAATTGTGCATTATGAGGAGCTCTTGGACTGCAAAGGGCCCATATATTGTTCGTGTACGGGGCCTCTCTTGTTTGTGCCCGCTCTCGCTTAGGGAGGCATAATTAGAAGATCAGAGAAAGGACTAGTCCTTCATTAGTATAAGCGGCGAGGTAGCGTCAGTCCAGGGAGGCAGCATCAGTCCACTCAGGCAGCGTCAGTCCAGGAAGGCAGCATCAGTCTGGCAACGCAGCATCAGTTCAGTGAGGTAGCGTCAGTCCAGCGAGGCAGCATCAGTCTGGTAATGGCAGTATCAGTCCGGCAAGGCAGCGTCAGTCCAGCGAGTCAGTGTTAGTCCTATGAGACAGCGTCAGTCCGGCGAGGTAGCGTCAGTCTAGTGAGGCAGCGGCAGTCCAGTGAGGCAGCGTCAGTCCGGTAAGGCAGCTTCAGTCCAGCAAGGCAGCATCAGTTCAGCGAGGTAGTGTCAGTCCAGGGAGACAGCGTCAGTCCGGCGAGGCAGCGTCAGTCCAGTAATGGCAACGTCAGTCCGGCAATGGCAGCGTCAGTCTGGCAAGGTAGCATCAGTCCAGGGAGGCAGCATCAGGCCAGAGAGGCAGCATCAGTCCAGTGAGGTAGTGTCAGTCCAGGGAGGCAGTGTCAGTCCAGTGATGCAGTGTCATTCCAGCGAGGCAGCATCAGTCTGGTAATGGCAGCGTCAGTCCGGTAATGGCAGCGTCAGTCTGGCAAGGTAGCATAACTCCATGCAGGCAGCATCAGTCCAGCGAGGTAGCGTCAGTGCGGTGAGGCAGCATCAGTCCGGCGAGTCAGTGTCAGTCTGGTGAGACAGGGTCAGTCCGGCGAGGCAGCGTCAGTCTGGGAGGCAGCATCAGTCCGGTGAGGCAGTGTCAGTCCAAGGAGGCAGCATCAGTTTGGTAATAGCAGCGTCAATCTGGTAATGGCAGCGTCAGTCTGGCGAGGTAGCATCAGTCCGAGGAGGCAGCATCAGTCCAAGGAGGCAGCGTCAGTGCAGAGAGGCAGCATCAGTCCAGCGAGGTAGCGTCAGCCCAGGGAGGCAGCGTCAGTCCAGCGAGGCAGCATCAGTCCAGGGAGGCAGCGTCAGTCCAGCGAGGCAGCATCAGTCCAGCGAGGCAGCGTCAGTCCAGAGAGGCAGCATCAGTCCAGCGAGGTAGTGTCAGCCCAGGGAGGCAGCGTCAGTCCAGTGAGGCAGTGTCAGTCCAGCGAGGCAGCATCAGTCCAGCGAGGTAGTGTCAGCCCAGCGAGGCAGCGTCAGACCAGGGAGGCAGCATCAGTCCGGCAATGGCAGCATCAGTCCAGGGAGGCAGTGTCAGTCCAGGGAGGCAGCATCAGTCCGGCAATGGCTGCGTCAGTCCAGGGAGGCAGTGTCAGTCCGGTGAGGTAGCGTCAGCCCAGGGAGGCTGCGACAGTCCGGGGAGCTAGCATCAGTCTAGAGAGGCAGCGTCAGTCCTGCAATGGCAGCGTCAGTCCAGGGAGGCAGCATCAGTCCAGCAATGGCAGCGTCAGTCCAGGGAGGCAGTGTCAGTCCGGTGAGGTAGCGTCAGCCCAGGGAGGCTGCGACAGTCCAGCGAGCTAGCATCAGTCTAGAGAGGCAGCGTCAGTCCTGCAATGGCAGCGTCAGTCCAGGGAGGCAGCATCAGTCCGGCAATGGCAGCGTCAGTCCAGGGAGGCAGTGTCAGTCCGGCGAGGCGCCTCTTCCCGCAGAGTATTCACCAAACTGAAGTGCACTCACTGGTGGGAATATGCGAGGTGTCAGTGAACGGGGGGAGTACCGCAGGACAATACTTCCTCACAGAATAGTCCTACCTTGGATCTTCTCTCCACGACTCTGACATTCTCAATCCCCATCTAGGTAGGACTGCGGAACTCTCATGCACCTGATGTTCCAGCGTCCTACTATGGTGGAGATGTCAATCCTGCGTAGAGACAGTGGCGGACACACCATTGGTACAACATGCCGCACGGCGTCCTAGGAGATAAGGGGGCTCTTCTTCCTTCAAAGCAGGTGAAATTGTGCATTATGAGGAGCTCTTGGACTGCAAAGGGCCCATATATTGTTCTTGTTCGGGGCCTCTCCTGTCTGTGTCCGCTCTCGCCTATGGAGGCATTATTAGAAGATCCGGGGCAGGACTAGTCCTTCATTAGTATAAGCGACACTGCAAAATGAAAGTTCATTCTTGAATTATTGTATTATTAGTGTGGCCAAGCAAACACTAGAATACATGAACGGTCAGGGGACCTGAGAGGACCCCTTTAAATATACTCCCATACCAATCTATGGCTGGGAGACGGTACTGTACATGGATGGAGCTGCTATCAATTACGGTCATTACCTCAAATGTTTAAAGGGGATTTTTTTTATGTTTGATGTACGGCATAGCCACCTATCAGAAGAGCGGGAGCCGTCTGTGAATCATGTACAGAACACTTCACCATTATAGTCTATGTGGCTGTTCACATGGTTGGGTTTTTTTGGTCTGCAAAACATGGCTGCTGCAACTATGAATGAATGAATGAATAAATAGAAAATCAATCCATAGGTCCCAACTGTCCTGGAGATGGAGGGACAGTCCCTGATTTGGTTACGTCCAGGATTTTGCCCCCTGAAAACCATCATGTCAGAAGTTCTTGTTTACATGGTTGCCCATGGATACGTCCCTTGTTGTTCTTTCATGACAGGTCACACATGCTCAGTAGATACCGGCTATGCTTTTATAGCGGGTATCTCGTTATTTTGCAATGAGGCAGCGCCCCCACATGGGCACTTACTGCGGTCACAGGAGGAACAACTGATCCTCCTCCCCAGCAAAGCGCAGTAGCAGGAGTCAATAAGGCTACTTTCACACTAGCGTCGTACGACGCACGACGCAATGCGTCGTGGCGACGTATTGACGCAAGCTGTGAAAGCGCAGTACAACGGGGGCAGCGGATGCAGTTTTACAACGCATCCACTGCCCCATTGTGAGCTCCGTGGAGGAGGGGGCGGAGTTCCGGCCGCGCATGCGTGGTCGGAAATGGCGGACACAACGCACCAACAAAACGTTACATGCAACGTTTTTTGGTGCCGACGGTCCGCCACAACACGACGCAATCGTCGCACGACGGTTGCGACGTGTGGCAATGCATCGCAATGCGTCGCTAATACAAGCCTATGGAGAAAAAAACGCATCCTGCAGACAACTTTGCAGGATGCGTTTTTTTCTGCAAAACGACGCATTGCGACGTGCGTCGTACGACGCTAGTGTGAAAGTAGCCTAACCCAGCAATGGTTTTTTTCTGGCCATATTTGCAATAATGGATACCTCCGACTTATAAATACAAGCAGGCCATTATCAACACCATGTAATGGAGAAGCTGTCTCTGTCGTTCATAGCAACAATCACACCAATCAGAGCACAGCTTTCATATTTTCAACATCGCTTGAAAAATGAAAGCTGTTCTGTGATTGGTTGCTATGGGCAACGAAGAGCCAGGAGAGGACGCAGAGGGGGGAATTTTGTCTAGAACATATACAGAAATGGAGGATTAGAAAGCAGGGGCATGAGAGTGAGAGAAAGGACAAGAATTCGGCAGAATTTAATGTTATCTGTGCATGTGTGGGAGACAGGAAGCCAGGAGAAGAAGCAGGGGGTTGTGGGATATGTAGTTTACAGTGGTCACATGACTAGCTCTGACTGGAACTGCTCACTTCACAGCTGACACAAGTATGGAGGAGAGGGAGCCAGTGCTGTGAGAAATTAGCCATTAGTGAAGATGTGAAGACCCCCTGGGCTACTGTAGAGGGGTCTTTAGACTACAGGGAGTGGGGAAGAAATAAACTCTGGGACTCGGCCTTTATTAAAGGGGTTGTCCACTACTCTGACCAGACCTTCTTAAATATATGCTCCCTTGTCAAATAAAATACCCCATACTCCTCGCCTCCTGCCCCGGTTCGCATGTCCGTCAGTGGCCGCTAAGTGTCTGAGGTTGGTAAGAGCACGGTGCAGACGGTGATTGGCTGCAGGGCTCACGTGGAACAAGAAATGTCTCGAGCGTTTTCGGCGCCAGTCCAGAGGGTGAGTATAGTGTATTACTATTATATAAGGGGGAATATAATATTTAAGAAGGGGCTGCCTGAGTAGGGGACGACCCCCTTGAATTGTGGTTCTGAGCGGCACGACCATTCAAATTCCTTTTCAATGTAGTGCGGATGAATAGGGGGCTTTGGACCCCCATTCTAGTAACCAGTGAGTCCACTAGCGAGGATTTATGTCCTTTATAGACTAAACGATTAAAACTGCCCTAAAGTATAAGATTGATTTTTTTTTTTTCCATTGGTTGGACTGAATGACGAGTGGACAGGCTTAGAGGGGCGGCTCGTAAGGGGGTTACAAGGCCATAATTTAAAAAAAAAAAAAAGCTCAAAACATACATTAAAAATAACTTGTGCCGTTCTATCGCTGAATTTTCTGGGTCACAGGCTAATTCTGGCACTGTCTATCACTAAAGATCCCACCACTGATTGACAACTTTCTGGGCACACTGTGCATAGGCAGAAAGCTTTCAATCAGTGTTCCGGGGTGAGATTATACAGAGCTCAACATTCAGAGAACTGCTAGATCTGCAGCAGATTAAACAGGGATTTTATCAAAACTACAAGAGGCAGCCCAATAAGTGGTACGTCGCTGGAATCAGGGTCTCTGGCCCGAAATCAGATGGGGGTGAAAAAAATCTGGTGACTGAGTCCCTTTAATTTCAATGGAGGAAGCATGGACACCTCCATTTACTCACCGCCGAGGTGCATCTGCCGCTGGCCGGTGTGTGTATTGGGGTCATAGTTGGGACCCTTGCACTGTTTAGGATTTTTTCCCTATGGATGTTTCTCTTGGGGGTGTGAGCGGCTCAGTTGACAGCACATATGTTGGTGACTGCCCACGGGTAGAAATAAGCCACGGCGGACTGTATTTAGCCAGACGTTAATGGCAGGCTGCGCAGCGGAGTCTGTTATTACCTTCGTATGGATTCACCACAATAAAGACAAGTAACAAGATCTACATGGGAGATGATGGGAGTGGTTGTTAGAAGGAACAATCTTAGGCTCTACATCTCGTAGCTCAAACCTGCAATTGTCCCTAGGATCAGAGATGAAGCCTCGACTTATGTCACCCCAAAACCAGCAAACGTAGAAAAATGACAGATCTGCGCTGTCGTCCCGCCACGTTTACTCCACTAAGATCCTCTATTACCTACCATGTTTATACAGGAAATACCAGCTGCTGCCATTTTTCCTTTTTTTTAATTTTTTCCCTCTTTCCTGACAAGAGCCAGAACCTTTTTTTTTTTTTAGCTTCTTTTTGCCGATCAAATTGTAGTTTTTTTATTTAATCATTTCCCATATAAATTGATAAAAATAAAGCAACTAAATTTGTAATATAACTAAAAGAAAACAAAAAAGCAGCAATTCCCTTTTTTCTTAATTTCACTATGTGGTATCAGTATGACTACAACGATAACAGATTTTTTATATTAAACATTTTGCTGATTTTTAAAAATTGAAAACTTAAAAAAAATATATTTGTATCACCATTTTCTTACACCTCTAACTTTTTACTTTTTATAGCTTTTATTTTACTTTTTGGGGAACGTGACTGACAAAAAAATGCAACTCTGGCATTTTCATTTTTTTTGTTTTTGGGGGATGTTTACCATCATATAAAATAAGTAAAATAATTGCTTTATTAGTTCAGGCTGTTATTAGAGTGGAGATACCAAATATGTTTATTTTTTGTGTAGATTGTTTACGTGATGAATTTCGGATGATGGTGGGGTTTTTTTTAAATATTTTTAACAATTTTCCTTCTAAATATTTTTTTTTTACCCTTTTTTTTTTTAGTTTCGCAAGGTGATGTCAACCTGTGATTACTTCTAAAGGTAAAACATTACTCACTTACTAAAGCTCTCTGTTACTCTCCTTTGTCTTTTTTCGATAGACTGCAGTGTTGACATCATGGCTAAAGTGAATGTTACCGCTGCAGCCAATCACCCATGTATGATGTTCAAATCTAATTCAATTCCATCAAAGGTAAACAGATCCACCACTGTAACACCTACAGTGTAACATCCATTCTGTGTTGTGAAACAAAAGGTCATAAGACCCCTTAGGCGAGAGACTCGGAGGCGAGATCTCCATCTGAATCTGCAGCTTTACATAAACATTTTACATGGTATTACGAAAACAGCAGGACAAGTTTTGTGCGTAATTTTCCCACGTTAAATATGTTTTTGAAGCCAAAATAAGCACAAGACAACTGTGTGAAAATACCCAACTGTTTTCTGGAAACTTTTATTTGTAATTGATTTGTGCCATCTAGTGGACAGTCTATGAAATGCTCCTTTTGGAACATAGGGTCTGGTGATACTCAGCTAGGCACGGAACATGAGCGTTGAAGATGATACAACAACCCCACACACCTGGCAACATGGGTGCATAATCGTCAGATATTGGGCACTTGTCCTATTCTAATGAACGGGACCTGTGCATGATATTTGCTGATTGTGCGCCCTTCTTGGCAGGTGGATGGGGTCGTAACATCAGCTACCCCACTCACATCCCATGTGAAAGCGAATGACCCTGGTGAGTCTCTTTAAAATGTTTACCCTCAAAGAAAATCGTCACTTGGGGTCTCTTGTTCCTCTTCACCTGCACAAAAATAGTTTAAGAATTGATGTGGAGCGCTGTACTCCTATGCAATTTGTATATAAAAGATGTGCACATGCCCAACTGCGAAAAGTAAAACTATCGTCACCTTATTCCAGTGGGGGAATTCATGGGGCCCACAAAACTCCCATATAAGTGATCAGTAAGCCCCCCAGCATTTTAGCTTTCTACATCACTGGCATATATAGAAATCATAGCATGACATTACAAAAATCTAGTTTGCCACCCGAACCGAATAAAATAAAAAATATTAATTGGAATTCTAGCATGTAGGTTCAGTCACAGAAGGATAGAGATGCATACCTCCCAACTTTTACAGAAAGGGAGTGTTAAATGTATTAAGCACAAACACAGAAATGTTGCCCTTACTGAAGAAGAGCGCCCCGTCAGGACAAGGGGTTACTCGGTATCGGGTCCTGCGGTTCACAGGGGGGTGTCATGGTGGCTGACCCGGTTCGTGACCCTGGGACGTCCATATAAAAGGGAAAGATCTTTAAAGGGATAGAGTTTATGTTCGTGACGCCACCTGTGGTATTAGGTCAGGGTGACCGACGCTGCTTTAAGGGGTCCGCTGGGGTGATGTTGTGGCAGCTAGATGGTATACCTCCCCACAGGTGAAGTATATCCTCAGGGCTTCCCAGTGTACAGATGGTGGTATGGGGAGTGGTGCAGTGAAGAACGAAGACACAAGGTTGCAGTCTTTTTACCTTTATTGAAGACTTCAGCATCCACAGTCCAGAGCACCAGATCACAGGGCAGGCAGAGTCCGGCCGGTTCAGAGGCAAGTTCAGAGTCCCCTTGTCCAGGTGGAAATCAATAGCCTTCCCTTGCACTGTAGTGGTGTAGTCCCTTACTGCATAAGCTTCAAATAAGGATCTCACAGATGTAGTGTCTCTTTCTCTGTCCCCCGTATAGGATAGGACAAAGCCCGTATGACTGGTGACTTGAGCCTATTTATAGGGTCTCTTAGATAATCCGCCTCTTGGGTGTAGGTGCGGACAGGTAACATGCAATTAGCTGTCCTGCCGGTCTCTGAAGTAAGGCATAGAGGTCCTTACTACCTATATATATATATATATATGTATATATATATATATATATAGTCACCTAGTAAATAGGATCAGAAGCTCCTCCTGGTGGCCTGGAGTATGAAATGTGTTGCATGTTTGTGATACCTGGATGCAGTTATCCTTCCTTGCCTCCGAACGTAGCATCACCCTCCCCGGGAGGAAACCAACACTACTGTGACGACCAGGACCCTGGGGCGCTGCACTATAGAGAATGATGGCCCCAAAATCTTTCCCACACAGTATGATACCTCCCACAGTGATCCCAACACAGTATCATGTCCCTGGAGAGCTCCCAACACAGTATGAAGCCTTTACCATTGTAACAACATAGTATTATGACATCAGACACCCCAACCAAGTGTGATGTCCCAATACATTATTTTGACCTATACTGCCCCCTGAACACAGGATTCCCCCACTGTGCCCCCCAACATTGTATAATATTCCTATGGTGCCCCAACGTAGTATAATGTCCCATCAGTGACCCCCAACACAGTGTGATGCCTCCAAAGTGACTCCAACACCAGTATAATTTCTATTAAGTGCCCACAACATAGTATGAAGACCCCAAATGTTCCCACAGCACAGTATAATGAAACTATAGTGCCCCAAAACATAGTATGATGCCTCAAAAATAACTCTAACAAAGTATGTTGCCCTACAGTGCCCCCAAATACACTAGAATGCCCCAACATTGCCCATATACAGTAGGATATCTCCACAGTGCCATCAAGACAGTCTAGTGCCCTATCAGTGCCCATAACATAGTGTGATGCCTCCACAGTGCTTCAAATATGGTATGACATCACCCCTACCCTAAGTCAAAATACCAAGGATTGTCTGTCTGCTGTCTCTAACATCATGTCTTCCCTCTATCTGAAACTTAATCTCTCCAAAACAGAACTTCTTGAGTTTCTCCCTTCTACTAACCTCACTCTACCCAACATCGAAATTACCCTGGAGGGTTCAACCATAACTCCCAAGCAGCATGCCCGCTGTCTTGGGGTCACATTTGACACCAAACTTTCTTTTTTTCCCTATATCCGATCACTCACTCGCTCTTGTCACCTGCATCTTAAAAACATCTCCAGAATCCGACCATTTCTCACCTTTGAAACTGCTAAGACTCTTACTGTCGCTCTTATTCATTCCCGTCTGGACTACTACAACTCTCTTCTGATCGGTCTCCCTCTTACCAAACTTTCTCCTCTCCAATCCATCTTGAATGCGGCAGCCAGGGTCATATTTCTGTCCAGCCGCTTCACCGATGCCTCCATCTTGTGCCAGTCATTACACTGGCTACCCATTCGCTACAGGGTCCAGTATAAACTCATCTCTCTCACCCACAAAGCTCTCCACAGTTCTGCACCGCCTTATATCTCCTCTCTCATCTCCGTCTATTGCCCTACATGTGCCCTCTGTTCTAAAAATGACCTAAGACTAACATCCCCCTTATTCCGAACCTCTCACTGCCATCTCCAAGACTTCTCTCGTGCTGCGCCACCTCTCTGGAATGCACTTCCCCAGACGATCAGACTGATACCTAGCCCCGACCTATTCAAGCGCGCTTTAAAAACCCATCTCTTCAAACAAGCCTACCACATCAACTACTCAGTAAACTAACTTTGTCCTGTTCCCTTTTTCCAAATATTATCTGCATGTGAATCTGCACCCTACTATTCACCTGACTCCACACCCTCCATGCACACGATAACTGCACTTGATACTTGACTATTGCACTTAAACACATGGGCTGATGACCGGATCATGCAGCTTTGTATGAAAATCCCTATTTATTATAATTGCCAGACCTGAAATAACAAGCACTTTTCACCTATTGTGTCCCCCCATTTCCTTGTAGATTGTAAGCTTGCGAGCAGGGACCTCACCCCTAATGTCACTGTTTAAATTATCTTAACTTATACTGAATTTATTGTCTGTACATGTCCCCGCTTAATTGTAAAGTGCTGCGGAATATGTTGGCGCTATATAAATAAAAATTCTTATTATTATTATGATGCCCTATCATTGCCCTAAACACAGTATGATGTCCCCACAGAGCTCTCTGCACAGTATAATGTCCAAATAATGCTCCAAACACAATAAAGTATGGTGCCCTATAGTGCCCATAACACAGTACGATGAAGCCATTGTGCCCCCAAAACAGTATAATGGCCCATTAATGCTCCCAACACAGAAATAAGTCATCACAGTGCCCCCAACACTGTGTGATGTCCTAAAAATTGACCCTAATAATGTATGATATCCCCACTTACCTATGGCATGAGAGAAAAGAACAATTTAGATGAGTTATTGTGGTTGCTAAAAACAATATTCACCTGAATTACCATGCAGAAAAGATGTTTATTCATTCACAATATCTAGAGTGAATGAAGCTGTTCCCATATGGAAGTTGGGAAATCCTGAATGGTATTATGGAGGCGATCATAGTAATAATAATCGGTCTGTATATTGGCTGATCTATGGGGTCAAACTGGTGGATCAATTACAGAGCAGAATAATATCTGAAGTACATTGCCTATTTATTTGAATGCTGATTTATAGGTTAAGATGTCGTTAGTGTAACTGGTATAGAATTGTAAAATGTCAGGTGAAACCTATAGCTTCCAGTAAGATATACAAAGAAATGAGCACGGGCACCCAATGTGAGATGATGATGATGATGATGAAGTAGCCAACTTTATAGGAGATAGTTCTTAAACCCACTCCTTCCCATAAGGAATTAGAAAAATGAAGGAAAGGACTACGAAAGGCCAACAGTGGCTACAATATAACCTGTTCCTTCCAATAAGGACTTAGAATTAGTAACATAGAATATACAATAGAAACCGATGGTACAAACAACTATGTAGATGTCATATTGGATAATTCTTGCTCAATTCATGTTCGTAAAGGCAACTCATCCAGACAGGATTGGAAAAAGAAGCATTCCAGCCAAACCAGACCGTACACAGAACCCACTCCTTCTAGTACAGAATTAGAAAAAAAAAGAGAAAATAGGGCTACTAAAGCCCCAATAGTGGCAACAATAGGACTCATTCCTTCCAATAAGGAATTAGAAAACATAGACAAAGGTGCAAGTAACATTTTCAGATATTGTATTTATTGTGATGTCTCACGCATGGATTAGTCAGTTATAGGAGATAATTGGCCTCAAATTATGAAGTCATCCCTCTGCATGTCATAGAGGGGAAAAAACCCCGGTGGGGAAATACTCTATGAAGCGTAATGGAAGGACCACCCTTCATTTGGGCATAGGTGTTTGATAAATTTAGGTCTTCATCTGTTTGTGCTGTTCTTCCATGAAAATGTTCTGAACGAGGTGAACAGCCATGATGAGCAGATGATGGGGTCACTGTGGCTCAGTGGTTAGTACTGTATGGTGGCTCAGTGGTCAGCACTGTTGCTTTGCAACGCTCGGGTCCTGGGTTCAAATCTCACCGAGGAGTTTGTATGGGCTCCATGTGTTTGTGTGGCTTTCCTCTTACTTCTATTGTTTCCTCTCACGCTCAAAAGCCATACAGATAGGAAGACTGTGAGCCCCAATGGGGACAGCGATAATTTCTGGAAAGCGCTGTGGAATTAATGGCGCCATATAAGTGAACAAAAGAAAATGAAAAAAAAAAATTAACTAGAATTGACGATCTGAATGATGCGGAGGAGGATGACTTGGTGGATGAAAACAAATCCTGTGAGTTGAATCAAAAAAAGAGAGTTAAATTCACATCTATGAACAAAAGTTTCCCCGAAAGGACTTTGCCTAAAAAAGTAATCATAAAGGGCTTGTCCAGGCTGAGATGAAAAGTCTGCAATCACTTAAAGTCTCAATAGAAGAGAGTTGAGAGAAGCCAGATGAGTCTAGTCGGCATGTGACTGCAAGTTAGCAAATTGCAATTGTCAGGGCAATCATGACAGTGTGCGCATTGCACAGTTATGATTCGGCAATCTGCAATCACATAATTATCTGCAGACTTTTCATTTCGGCCTGGACAACCCCTTTAACATGATTGGTTTTGATAGTGAACATTATCTAGGTTTAGAAGACTCTCATAATCTATCAGGGCTCCTTGTAGAGGAGAACTGGTGGAGTTAGATGTTGTTCTCCGCAGGATCTGTCCACCTGCTACTGACATTTCTGAAGTCCTTGAATTGCCGCTGTTCCTCTGGTGTTATTGGAGGCCCTCGCGGTTGTCTTGCGTTCAGCGTGGCCACAACGGGAATAACGTCATCCTGCACTGCTGTCTGTGAGAAGTAAAGTTTGGCGTCAAAGTTCACTAATATCTGGAGAAAAATTACAACTTCCTGCAAGAAGCCTGGAGGACTCGTCCCCAAAAGTTATTTAATGTCAATTACTGATCCTAGTCATCTCCCAATAAAGCCCCCAGGGTGATAGGTACCTACCGGCTTCATGTGGAGTGATGGAGACACTTTTCCAGATTCTAATGCCAACCAGTCAATTGTGTCAAACATGAGATGGGTCCTGAGTCTCTCTCACAAATAATCGCCAAATTTACAGAGAAGCTGAGAAATAAACAGAAAAAGAGTCCATCATCCTGGGTGACGCCACCCGTCATGTCTTCTCCCTGGCAGTGGTGTAGCGTGTGTTGCCAGCACATGGGTAAGGACCCTTTCACACATCAGTTTTTTTGCCGTCAGTCACATTCCGTTGGCTCGACGGATTTGTCGCAGAATGTGAAAAACTGATGCAATGGATTTGTTTTTTCGACGGATCTGACTAGCGGATCTGGCTAATTGGATCCAAAAAAAGCGTAGCATGCTCAGTTAAAAAAAACAGAATCCATCGCCGGATTCCGTCATTTGACGGTTCTGGCGCTCATAGGCTTCCATTCTAGCAAACGACGGATCCATCGCTGTCCGTTTTTTCGACGGAGACAAAAAATGTTACTTTGTCCGTAGTCTCCGGCCGCCAGACAAACAATTTTCAAAGGATCCGGCGAACGATTGATGAAACATAAGGCTATCCGTAACAGTCCGTCTCGAATACAAGTCTATGAGATAAAAAACGGATCAATTTTTTTCAAAATTCGACTGAGTCCCCTCCACCTGTACAGTATTGCTCCCCGTATCCCCCAGACACATGTACTGGAACTAAAGATCAGACTGATGTCATTATGGTTTGCCCTTCGGCTTTCTAGTTTTTTTCTACTTTTTGTTGAAACCTGACATCAAATTAAAAATATGGAATTCTACATTGTTATATATTTTTTATACTTTGCATTTGTTTTTTTTCTGTGAGTGTTTCTGTTTTTTTATAACCCTAATCCTAGACACAACCGGAAGGGGGTGCGGTGTACTGGACAAGAGCAACCTGTATAAATTGTGGTCGGGGGGATGTCTTCATTCTTAACCTGATGTTCGGGATTAATAATAGGAAATCTAGTAACCACTGTGACATATGATGACGTGTTGCTTACTTCTGGAGCCATGTATCTCCGGGTTCCTGCATATCCAGAAACTTTCTGACCCTCATAGACATTCATGTCCACGAGGCCAAAGTCCCCGATTCTGACGTGGCTGTCTATAAAGATGTTTGATGGCTTCAGGTCTGTGGAAGAGATGAAAATTTAGATATTGGAAAGAGGAATGTGGATAAATTGGTAGAAATATTGTGATGTATCTATATGTCTGTGTACAGCTGTATATATAGGTGAGTGTCTATATGTAGCACTCAACCTGCTGTGGCTGGGAGGATATAGTATATATTTGGAATATTATAGAATGCATTACCGGTGTTTAATGCCTCTAGAATGGAGGAACTGGAGGCCACAGGTAAGTTCAGCCGTGTATAACCTGATAGGAAACAGAGCCATCTCTTCTTTACAATCTGAATTGCCAGGTGATGCCCGCTGACCTTCTCTGAGACAAACAACACCTGAAGGAGGAACAGAAATAAGATATCTGGGGTACGAGGTGCTAGAATCTGCAAGAGCAGAGTAGATCTATACCGGAAGCCCAACCCATCATGTACCCGCCATGGCCTCTTCATATCTGGACTGGTGGAAGGCACTCAGAGAATGCTAACGGTTCACGTGTTATGGGGCGCAAAACTCTTGCCTTGCCCAGGGCAACCCACATTATGCCACTGCCCACTTGTATTAGCCAGAGAGTGGTTATAAAGAGCGTTTCTAGCTCCGGAGGACCCGACACATCCGTGCATTGCACACAAAGTCCATCAATTTCACTGACCGCCATGTAATGTGCTTCACATGTGATATTAAACATGAGATGTCGGTTTCTCTACAAATACAGACAATTGTTGGGAGTCCAAACAGTAAAATACCCTCTAACCAGCTAAAAAGGGGCTGTCCCGGAGCACAAAAATAGACAGAAGCTGTTTTTTTTTCCCCCAAACCATGCCACATCGGTGTACAGGTTGTGTGTAGAATTTAAATGCAGTCCCTATGACTGCAATGGAGCTGGGCTGCAATACCAGACACAACCTTTAGGCAGGTGTGGTGCTGTTTTCGAAAGAAGAGAGCCAAGTCTATAATCCTAAAAAGCCCCATTTGATGTTGTGGTGATCACTTCTAACCAAAACGTGACCCCTCTAACCTTTCTATGTGTTTACCACTTTACGGACATTAGTCTAAAATTTAGTACAAACTGGAGAAAAATAAGAATCCCAAACCTTTCCAAAATGTCCTTGACCAAGAACCTTGTGGTACGTGAAACTTTCCACAGAGAGGGTGTCTGGCACAGTGGGCAAGATCTCATCCAACAGGATGGAGCCTTCTCCTGGTGAGATAAAGAGGGTAATATTTTGACTCTTCACTCGGCGAATTACACAAAAGTGGATAAAAAAGAATCGTAAGATTTTCATCCAGAAAAAAAAAAACAGACGATTTTCTTTCTGAGTTGTCATCCATTTGGCCTTTGTTTTTATACATTGGCAGGTAATAAAATTCATTAAACCAAATACAGTTTTTTGTTAATAATTGCAAAGTATCTGGAAAAATGGGATCCAATACAGATGGTCTATACGGGATCCTATTCTTTTGCACACCCATAGACTTGTCAATTCTGATGGGCTTACTTAGTTTTACTTACAACCATCTATTGGTGCGGATTACGCCCTGGATCAGATTAATTTCCCTCTGGGCAGATGTTGGTGTCTGGGCTACTGGGCAAATTGTTGGTGTCTTGTTTTGATCTTTTGGCCACATTAATACAGAATTGGCTCGTTCCTTCACCTCCGGTGATGGATCTTTTCACTTCCACTTCCACCTGTTCTTCTCTCTTCCTCTTTAAAACTCTGGTGTCCACCTGAGTATTTTGAGGGCTGTTTGGGGCTCGCTCGTTCCTCTCCAGCAGCAATACCTCTCCTTTTTTTTTTTTATAAGGAGCCTCGTCTCTGGTCCGCGAATTCCGAGTCCTGGACTTCTCTCTTGCTCTTCAGAGAGAATGTGAGTTCTTCATGTTATGACGTGAAGATGCCTCATCGGGGGTATTCCAGCTCTGGTTTCCACCTGAGTTTTTTGAAGGCTGTTTAGGGCTTGACAAAAAGAAAAGGAAAAAAAAAGATAGTCACCTGACAACTCACAGTTCACATTTTATTCTTCATCTACTCAACATAACCTAAGACATCCAGCAGAGTCCAAAGAATATGTCCCTTGTGATACACCTGTGCCCTGGCCTCTACCATCCATTACTTGTCATTTATAGTTGTTTTATACATTATTGGCACCATTGATTGTTCATCATAAACCAGTGTCTTCACATATAGGTGCAGAGGTGGATTGTAGTCCTGCTCTTATTTATGGCAGAGGGGTCTTTGTACATTTGGGCACAGTTGAAATTGCAACTTCTGCTTCCGTTGTAGCCACATCGCTGGGGCAGTTAGTATGGTGGCGCTGCCTACCTGGCATGTCCCAGTACTAAACAATCTACAAGGTTGGGTCTGGCAGAGGGGATCCATCACCTGATTCTGAAGACATTTTGGGTGGGCGGCATGGCTGAGCCGCTGGCCCGAACTCTTCGTTCTCACATACCACTGTATGAGGCAGCTTTACCTCTGCAGCATCGGCTGCTGAATGTGGCCGGATCCCGGGGCACTGAAATACTGTTATGCCGAACAGCCTAGCTGCAGAGGTGGCCGTAATCTAGACAACAAGCAGTAACTACAAAAAGTGAAAAATCCCTTATTTTGCAATTTTACCCATTTACCATGCTGAGATACTTCCTAGTAATAGAGATTTAGAGAAAGTCCACGGCACTGTTGTGCTTGTATATCACCGCCTCCACAAAAAAAGATGCAACTGAATGCCGCTGCTAAGCCATATACGCCTTACTTTAGACTCTGGGACGACGGCCGTTTCACGCTGCTGCGCTTCTACGGGATTTGAGACCCGTAGAAGTGCGGCAGCGCGAAACGGCCGTCATCTTTTGTCCACGTTCTCCAAGAGACCGGTGAGTGCACTTCTGCTTTTTTCTTCGTTTGGATTTTTGTAATCCCTGTGGAGAATGTAATATGAGTATGAACACTTTTTGCAGCTAATTTTTATTGCCGGCATTACCACTTCTTGCAAATTGACATATATGTACAATGCACACCTTCATTAATTTTGGGAGCAGACTCATATGCCGATATAGTTTATTTAGAATATAATTATTTTCATTACTTATCTATTTCTGTATTACAATGTATTATTAGTGTAAAGCTTACCGGAATCTACTGTACAATGATACAGCCTGGGTTGTCAGCGACTGGGGCAAGGAAAGTATTGGCCCCCTAGCCCAGTAATAATAAAACAAATATGTCCCTCAGTGCACCTTCTAACAATGATTAATGTCCCATAAAAAAAAGTAATGATGCCCCCTGAGTGCCCTCTCCAGAAGTAATAATTCCATCTTTGTTCCAGCCCCTGCAAAAAAATAAAGTTGATACTCGCCTAATCTGAGCAAATCTTCTCCCTGCACACAGAGCGGCCGGCACAGGCGGCACTGTACAGTGATGTCACTGAGCCGCCTGTGCCGGGACATTGCCGTCCATGGGTCTACAGCAGCCTGCGGCCTACAGGATGGAGAGTGGTGGGCTCTTGGATATACAACAGTATCAAACTGTATATCAGCGTCATGAAGCGTCGGAAATGGAAGTGTTATTTTTGCGTTTCTGTTTCACTGTCACAACACACAGTCTCTCCATGCATGCGTTGTGACTGTCACACAGTCGCGACACATGCAGCTGATCAGCCGGAGCGATCCAGGTATCCCGTTTCCCGCGGCAGCTTGTTCGGTAACCGCTATAGCTTGCCGAATAAGGAGGGAGCCAAATATAGAGATTAGGAGCAGTAACCGGAGCTAGCTCTGATCACTTCTTTCAGAATCAAGTGCCTGCTGTTTAACACAGCACGCACCTACCCTTTGTGGAGCGGACTCTGCTGCTGAGCTTGCTCCATACACCTGCACCACGATGGATTTGTCCATAATGAACCAGGAAGGGACCTTTGGTCACTGCTATATTATTGACTGGCTTCCAGTTAGGTGGGAGATGAAGGAACAGTCAAGTTTCAGTCTTGTCGTCCCGTCCTCCACGGTTTGATAGCATTTTTTATATCGGAGCAGACAGAGCTCAGCCTATTAATCAAACTGCTACCTTCATTACAACTACTGGATGGCGAAGTTTGGACATATAAATAAACATCTCCCGACAGAGTATCTTAAAATCATGTTTTTTTGTTTTTTTTTTAACAAGCTGGTCTTCTTGTGCCAATAAAGAAGGAATCCTTTATATCAGGCATTTATTGCTTCCACAGCAGAATGTGGATAACTGTCTATGATGACTCCATAATATAAACCCTCATTGGCTCCAAGTACATCTCAGCACTGTCCTATGCAAGTAGCTCCGCCATGTGCATGGACCCTAAATCCCCACCCCTGTAATACCAGGCTCCTCTGTAGTATCCATTGTACGCCTTCCCTATCACTCAGCAGCTCCCATAATCTGATTCCTGAGTATTTTCATTTTTTTTATTCCTGCGATAGTAACATTTTATTACTTCAAAGTATTTTCCATGTATTCCAGATGCTGAATTAGCACTTTTCCACTAAACACAATTTATTTTTATTCTTTCCTTTTTCTTTTTTTTTCTTTTTTCATGTCGACTCAATAAAACCGTTCTTATTAAAATTCCGCCATTACAATGTAAATGTAAATCGTCTGAGATTACACTACCAGGTTACAGAACTTCCACTCTGTGTTTGCTCAGCACTGAAGTCCTCAATTTATTTCCAAAAAGTGCAGTCATTTAACCTTAATCTTTTTTTTTTTTTCAATTAAAATTTAAGTCTTTTTTGTGTACGCAACATCGATTTTAATGTACGAGAAAAGTTGTCTGAGCAGAAATTACTTTCATCATATTATAAGAAGAATATGATAAACAATTAAGGCTCCGGCTACAAAATGGAAAGGATATATGTAAAGCGCTTGGGGTAAAATGCTGCAGTAAAATAAATGCACAAAAAATAAAATAGTTTTGTGAAAGTGTCTAAAACAAGTGCAAAAATTAAAATACTGCAGACTCAATATACAGAAAGTAAAGAAATAAAATAATACTTCCGCCTAAATGTATAAAAAATATCAAAATTCTAAATATATATATGTGTGTGTGTGTGTGTGTGTGTGTGTATATATATATATATATATATATATATATTTATCAAAAGTGTAAAAACTTAATCGTAAATCTATAAAATCTAAAAGAAAAAAATTAAAACATTTGAAGGAGTTTTCTGCTTTGCATAATCTGCTTGTAGGCTGAGTAAGGTCACTTCACTTTTGCGCACACTAGACTCAGTCATCTATTATGTTCCTACTCAGGGGTGGTATATTTTTGACTGGTCTTAAAGGGTATCTGTCAGCAGGTTTTGTGCTATGTAATCTGAAGATATCAGGAGATAGAGGCTTAAACACAGAATTCAGGGATGTGTCACTTGTCAAAATGCATGCTGTTGGTTTCTCACTAAGAGATTACCATTACTGGACTACATTAGTCCGGCGACGCCCCCTCCCCCTGTGATAAGCAGCTCGCTGTCTACGGACTTTGTACACAGAAATCCTGGTGTGGGTGGAGTTAGCTTTCTCATCTTTGCTTCATTCTAAATCTAAAAACTCTGTGTCAGAATCGCTGCACCCAATAAAGTAAGTGATAAATCATTGGATTCAGCCTCTCTTCGCCTACATCAGGCTGCTCTCAGATGAAGTAGAAAAAAAATCTGCTGACAGATTCTCTATGTAGCAGAGGCGATTAAGTTATGGCAGCTTCTAGCCTCTCATGGAGGCTATTGAAGCATGCCAAAAGTTTAAAAAAAAAGTTTTTAAAAACATATCTGCAGAAAAGTTGTATCCTTAAAAACAGGTAACGAAAAATTGCGCAATTTTTATTTTTTATTTTTTTAAGCAAAGTTTGGATTTTTTTTTTCACCACTTTGATAAGAGAACCTAGACATGTTTGGTGTCTATGAACTCGTAATTACATGTAGAATCATAATGACAGGTCAGTTTTAGCATTTATTGAACCTAGCAAAAAAGCCAATCAAAAAACAAGTGTGGGATTTCACTTTTTTTTTAAATTTAACCACACTTGGAATTTGTTTCCTGTTTTCGAGTACACAAAATGGTAAAACCAATGGTGTCATTCAAAAGTACAACTCGTCACGCAAAAAACAAGCACTAACATGGTCGTATTGATGGAAAAATAAAAAAGTTATGGTGCTAGAAAGAAGGGGAGCGAAAAAACAAAAATGAAAAAGCAAAAAAAAAGCTGCGGGGGTTATGGGGTTAAAATAGTTTTGTTAAAATGTATAAAACAAGGTAAAACAAATAACTACAAACTGAATATAGAAAAAGTTTTAAAACCAATAAAATACTGCAGACTATAACGTACAAAAATGTGTTTCCCGTGCAGGGAAAAACAATGAAGTGGGCACCGTCCAGCTGCTCCTATCCTCTAATGATCAGGATGGAAGGAGAGAAGGGTGATTCTACAGGCTGGGCCCCCACAGAATATAAAGTGATTGCATATTATAGCATTGTGCCATCTCTTTTTACATTAAGGGAATACAACTAAAAAGACTACATGAAAAGTAAAAAAAAAAATAATAAAGTAAAAAGACCCCCAAAACATAATACAGTAAAAAAAAGAAAATCAAACTTCCGAAAAAAAATGTAAAATAAGTGAAAAAAAATTAAATAAGATAATATACGGTAATAGAAAAAAATAATCAAAAAGTTAAAAGAAAAAATTAAGGCTCTAAGACACACGTGTCAAACTCTGGCCCGTAGGCCAAATTTGGCCAACAGTGTGGCCAATGTTTTCTGTATGGAGGCCTACGTGGGACCATTATACTGCATGGAGGACTATATAGGGCTCCTGTGTGAAGGGCTATGTGGGGCCATTATACTGCATGGAGGACTATATGGGGCCCATTATTGTGCATGCAGGACTATATGGGGTCCATTACTTTGTATGGAGGTATATGTGAGGCCCATTATTTTGTATTGAGGACTATATGGGGGCCCATTATTGTTTGGAGGACTATGTGGAGCACATTATTCTGTATGGAGGACTATGTGGAGCACATTATTCTGTATGGAGGGCTATGTGGGGCCCAATATTCTGTATGAAGAACTGTGGGACCTATTATTTTGTATGGAAGACTATGCGAGCCCATTATTCTGTAAGGAGGACTATGTGGGTCCTATTATTTTGTATGGAGGACTATGTGGGGCCTTTATACTCAATGGAGGATAATGGGGGGCTATTATTATATATGGAAGACTATGTGGGGATATTATACTGTATGGAGGACTATGTTGGGCCCAATATTGTGTATGGAGGACTATGCAGGGCCCATCATTGTGTATGGAGGACTATGTAGGGGCCATTATTGTGTAAGGAGGACTATATAGGGCCCATTATTGTATGGTAAGGAGGACTATGCTCAGCCCATTATTGTGTGTGGAGGACTTTGTGGGGCCCATTGTTCTGTATGGAGGACTATGTGGGGCCTCTTATTCTGTATGGAGGACTATGTGAGGCCTTTATACTCTATAGAGGACTATGTGGGGCCCATTATTTTGTGTTTAGGACTATGTGGGGCCTTTATACTCTATGGAGGACTATGGGGGCCTTTATACTCTATGGAGGACTATGTGGGGCCTATTATTCTGTATGGAGGACTATGTGGGGCCTTTATACTCTATGGAGGACTATGTGGGGCCTATTATTCTGTATGGAGGACTATGTGGGGCCTTTATACTCTATGGAGGACTATGTGGGGCCTATTATTCTGTATGGAGGACTATGTGGGGCCTTTATACTCTATGGAGGACTATGTGGGGCCTATTATTCTGTATGGAGGACTATGTGGGGCCTTTATACTCTATGGAGGACTATGTGGGGCCTATTGTTCTGTATGGAGGACTATGTGGGGCCTTTATACTCTATGGAGAACTATGTGGGGCCTATTGTTCTGTATGGAGGACTATGTGGGGCCTTTATACTCTATGGAGGACTAGGTGGGGCCTATTATTCTGTATGGAGGACTATGTGGAGCCTTTATACTCTATGGAGGACTATGTGGGGCCTTTATACTCTATGGAGGACTATGTGGGGCCTATTGTTCTGTATGGAGGACTATGTGGGGCTTTTTTACTCTATGGAGGACTATGGGGGCCAATTATTCCGTACTTGATGATTAAAAGGGACAATGTTTTACATTCTGAATTCCAAACATATTTTTGCAACATTTTAGTTAACGTTTTCTTTTGCAAATAGAAGAAATAATTATAAAGCCAATGAAGCCACTGTCAGAAATGTTTTAAAGATTGTATGTTTTCTTGTATTCTGTTGCATTGCGACTCTGGTGGCAGGCTGTATTGGGGTATTCACATTTCATTGTAGCACAGTTTACAACGACTTTATAGAAATTGTGGCAAAAAGAGCAAAGTTAGTGCAACATATGGAAATACCCCAACGCCTTGAGGGAAGTGTAGTTTCAATACAAATTAAAAGACCGAGGTTGAAAGCTTTTTAAAATTCATTATTGTTTTAATCTTTATTTCATAAATCAATAGTACACGAGGAAACAAACAACTTTGTAATATTTTATCAGATAAATCTGCTGCTTTCTCCCCCTGGACTGATTTTTCATTCGTAATTCAGGGGTAAAATCTGTGTTAAATAGAGACAATTGTTTGGGATAGAAGATGACAATTGGTGCTTATATAATTCTATGGAGGACGAGGAGCTAGAGGCCGACACAGACATTCTGCTGCAAGTACTCCATTGAACTGTATGAGCATCAACTGCTGTGTGCTATCTCAGCAATGGAAAAATCTGTATTCACTGGAGATGATTTGCCTTCCGTGTCATAGACTCGAATGGAAGGAATATTCATGGTCAGGGGAGAAAGAGAAACACAAGAGACTGTTCTGGTGGTAGGTGGGGTTCAAGCGCTATGCCACAGGTGCTATTCTGTAAGCACAATGTGTTTCCGCTATTTTGGAGGGCATTCTACTGGCACTATTGTTTATTTGGGGCAGTGTTTATTAGGTGGCAGTATGTTTGCACTGTCGTTTAGGGGTACACGTTGCAGGACTTGATGCTTGTATATTTTCTTTCTCTTCCTACCAGCCCACCAGGGCAATATTGATGCTCATGTGCCGTATTAAAATGTTCTGATATCAGTGGGAATGGGGAGCTCACCCCAGACCACACAAGCTAAAAAGCGTGTGGCCAACCTGAGCTTCCTCCCCAGCTGCGGGGGCTGCTACTGTGATCGGCTTGTCAATATCAATGAGGGGATATATATATATATATACTAGATTGTGGCCCGATTCTAACGCATCGGGTATTCTAGAATATGCATGTCCCCGTAGTATATGGACAATGATGATTCCAGAATTCGCGGCACACTGTGCCCGTCGCTGATTGGTCGAGGCAACCTTTATGACATCATCGTCGCCATGGCAACCATTATGACATCTACGTCGATACTGTGCCCGTCGCTGAATCAGAAACGTGAGATGTCTACGTCCTTTATGACATCATCGTCGCTGTGCCCGTTGCTGATTGGTCGAGGCCGCCAGGCCTCGACCAATCAGAGACGCGGGATTTCTACGTCGATGCTGTGCCGGTCTCTGATTGGTCAAGGCCTGGCGGCCTCGACCAATCAGAGAGCCGGGATTTCCAGGACAGACAGACAGACAGACAGACGGAAAAACCCTTAGACAATTATATATATAGAGATAGATATATATATATATATATATATATATACTAGATTGTGGCCCGATTCTAACGCATCGGGTATTCTAGAATATGCATGTCCCCGTAGTATATGGACAATGATGATTCCAGAATTCGCGGCAGACTGTGCCCGTCGCTGATTGGTCGAGGCAACCTTTATGACATCATCGTCGCCATGGCAACCATTATGACATCATCATCGCTGTGCCCGTTGCTGATTGGTCGAGGCCTCGCGGCCTCGACCAATCAGAGACGTGGGATTTCTACATCGATGCTGTGCCCGTCGCTGATTGGTCGAGGCCTGGCGGCCTCGACCAATCAGAGAGGCGGGATTTCCAGGACAGACAGACAGACAGACGGAAAAACCCTTAGACAATTAGATATATATATATATATATTTATTTATTTATTTATTTATTTATTTTATTTTTTTCAGCATATATGCTGTGATGATTTTGCCGTTGGACCTTTCAGCAAAACCTCTATAATCTTATTTTTTAAAGTCTTTGAAATTGCTGTTGAGTTTGCAGTTAGGGTCATGTCTCGACAAGGTCCTGACTTCCTAGACAATTACCTGAACCTGCTAAATCTCCAAATAATTAAAAATAAACAGCGGCAGAAGTGCGGGTCACCCTGTGACTGGACAGAACGAGGGAGGAAGCACTGAGCTGAATACATAACAGGCAAAAATACACTATCTATTTATCTATCTATATCTTTTATCTATCATCTATCTATTAATTATCTATTATCTATCATCTATTGATCTATATATATATATAATTGTCTAAGGGTTTTTCCGTCTTTCTGTCTGTCTTTCTGTCTGTCTGTCCTGGAAATCCAGCGTCTCTGATTGGTCGAGGCCGCCCGGCCTCGACCAATCAGCGACGGGCACAGCATCGATGTAGAAATCCCGCGTCTCTGATTGGTCGAGGCCGCCAGGCCTCGACCAATCAGGGACGGGCACAGCGACGATGATGTCATAAAGGATGTAGACATCCCGCGTCTCTGATTGGTCGAGGCTTGGCGGCCTCGACCAATCAGCAACGGGCACAGCGACGATGATGACTCCCCTTCTTGAAGAAGCACTTACGCGAAACGCGCGTCAAGGGGGCAGCAGGAGGACCTACGACACTTGTAATTATGGGTGAGTGATGGCATCCGATTAATATATGTGCGGGGAGATTGTGGATTTTGGTGGCATCCGTAGTTGTTCATGCGCAGAACTTGGATGTTAGACCCATGTAGATTATGTCTCTCTTTCCCCCTCACTTGGCTTAGGATTAGCTGTACGTGCCCCTATATATATTGCATTATTGGTCCAAGCCTGCTGTGCTAGCAGGTTCCTTTTATATTTATATGTATATTTTCTTCCTCTTTATTGTACTTTTGCCCTTCTTTTGGGCGGTCTTTTGTACGTTTTTATGTACTAATAAAATGATTGTTATATTTTGCAATCGGTTGGTGTTTTTTATACTCCATGCTCTCTAGGTTTGTATATATAATATCTACCTATTATATATATATACTAGATTGTGGCCCGATTCTAACGCATCGGGTATTCTAGAATATGCATGTCCCCGTAGTATATGGACAATGATGATTCCAGAATTCGCGGCAGACTGTGCCCGTCGCTGATTGGTCGAGGCAACTTTTATGACATCATCGTCGCCATGGCAACCATTATGACATCTACGTCGATACTGTGCCCGTTGCTGAATCAGAAACGTGGGATTTCTACGTCCTTTATGACATCATCGTCGCTGTGCCCGTCGCTGATTGGTCGAGGCATGGCGGCCTCGACCAATCAGAGACGCGGGATTTCCAGGACAGACAGACAGAAAAACCCTTAGGCAATTATATATATAGACTAGATTGTGGCCCGATTCTAACGCATCGGGTTTTCTAGAATATGCATGTCCCCGTAGTATATGGACAATGATGATTCCAGAATTCGCGGCAGACTGTGCCCGTCGCTGATTGGTCGAGGCAACCTTTATGACATAATCGTCGCCATGGCAACCATTATGACATCTACGTCGCTGTGCCTGTTGCTGCCTGGCAGCCTCGACCAATCAGAGACGCGGGATTTCCAGGACAGACAGACAGACGGAAAAACCCTTAGGCAATTATATATATAGATATATTATCTATGTATTAAATATCTATTATTTATCTGCAGGGGCGTAGCTACGGTTTTGGCTCAGGGGGGGCGAAGCTTCTGCTGTGTGGTTCTCTGTGCCCTCTAAATTCTAAAGCACCCCTCTATAATATAGTAATGCCAGGTGCAAGGGCCCTAGAAAACGGCGCCCACATTTTGTCCCCTAAAAAGTAATATTGCCCTGTGTGTCCCTTTGATAGTCACACTAACCTGAGTTCCCCTATAACAATAAGTGCCCACTTTACATTTAATAATGTCCCGAGTCTCCCCCATTTAAAGCTCTCCTCTACACAATATGATGCTCTCTTATACAGTCTAATGCCCCCTTACTACATATATATACTGACCCCTTAGAGCTATCAAACAGTTTGGGGGATACTAACACTGATCTCCACACTATATGATGGCCCCCTAGATAGCCTCCATATAGTTTAACGCACCAGACAATCCTCAATATAGTATAATGCACTCCCCATAGGCCTCCATATAGTATAATGCACTCCCCATAGGCCTCCATATAGTATAATGCACTCCCCATAGGCCTCCATATAGTATAATGCACTCCCCATAGGCCTCCATATAGTATAATGCAGCCCCTAATATAATGCACCCTCATAGGCAGCCTCTATAGTATAATGCACTTCCCATAGGCAGCTCTATAGTGTAATGCAGCCCCTAATATAATGCAGCCTTTATAGTGTAATACAGTCACTAACATAATGCACCCCATAGGAGGCCTCTATAGTATGTAGCCCCTAATATAATGCACCGTCATAGGCAGCCTCTATAGTGTAATACACCCCCATAGGAAGACTGTATAGTATAATGCACCCCCATAGGTAGCCTGTATAGTATATTGAACCCCCATAGGTAGCCTGTATAGTATATTGCACCCCCATAGGTAGCTTGTATAGTATAATGCACCCCCATAGGTAGCTTGTATAGTATAATGCACCCCCATAGGTAGCCTGTATAGTATATTGCACCCCCATAGGCAGCCTGTATAGTATATTGCACCCCCATAGGCAGCCTGTATAGTATATTGAACCCCCATAGGTAGCCTGTATAGTATATTGCACCCCCATAGGTAGCTTGTATAGTATAATGCACCCCCATAGGTAGCTTGTATAGTATAATGCACCCCCATAGGTAGCTTGTATAGTATAATGCACCCCCATAGACAGCCTGTATAGTATATTGCACCCCCATAGGCAGCCTGTATAGTATATTGCACCCCCATAGGCAGCCTGTATAGTATATTGAACCCCCATAGGTAGCCTGTATAGTATATTGCACCCCCATAGGTAGCTTTTATAGTATGCACCCGCACACCCATTAGGCAGCCTGTATAGTATATTGCACCCTTTATGCAGCCTGTATACTATATTGCGTCCTCATAGGCTGCCTCTACAGTATAATACACCCCTCATAGGCTATAATATGATGCACCCCCCAAAAAAATACTGAGGCCGGGTACTGACATCATCGCGCCCGCTGTCAGTGTCTGAGTCAGTGGCGTCAGATGCTCACAGGGGGATGATGAGAGAAGCAGCGTAACGTTCCCTCTCTCATCAATGTAGTCAGCTGATGTAGCCGATACAGCTGACCCTGCGATGACAGGCGGGGGGCCACTGCTGGCATCGGGCCCCCCCCCCCCGTCTGCTCAGGGGCCCATAATGGCCGGGCGGCGGTGCAGGGAGATTGATTCTCCCTGCTCTTCTGGAGAATGTAACGGTATCAAGCAGTTACAGTAGCGTAGCTCCGGGTGGGCCCCTTCTGAGCACCGGGACCACCGTATCCACTGCCCCCGGGTAGCTACGCTACTATTTATCTGTCTATCTGTATGTCCATCTTTATTTCCATTATTTGCCACCCAGAATTTCTGGAAACAGATAACTTAAGTTTTATTTAGAGAACAGGACAATCTTGAAATAAATTTTTTAGTAGCGAATGTTCTTTCGTATAAGTTTGTGCCCCCGGTTCTACTTTAATTCCCACCCTGAATCCAGTGTGTCTGTCACATAACTCACGTTGTGTGTTTGTCCTTGAGCTGGAAACATTTCCGTCAGCGTTTTTAGAATTATCTTACGCCAACCCGGCGCTCCTGAAAATGTCACCAGTTGGTGTTTCGAGTTAGAGCCGTTTTATGGCAGAATTGACAACTTTGTGAAATTTACAGCCGCGGCCCCTGATGAATTTATAATACGTCTGACTCCACAGCCAGAAGAAAAGTAAAAGTCTGGGGTTTTTTGTTCTTTTTCTCCATCCTGAGTCCAGATCAATATATCACCGCAATAAAGGGACGTAAATCACATTCAAATGGCACCGCCAACCTCCTGGTCTCGGACAAGAATCTGACAAGTCAACGGTGATATCGGCGCTTTTGACAAGATGTTACTTCATCTTATGGATTTCTTCTCATAAACCAATTTGTAGCTGGTAATTTCCTTTTAATGTTGAATGTAGCAAAAGTGGCGGAAAATGTAACATATAAAGAGCAATAAAGGGGTTTTATCAGCAGTAATTAAATGGAGGAGCATCGGGTCCTATTAATTGAAGTGGTTGGTCAGGAGTCAGGGGTAAAAATATATATATATATATTCGATGTTCGTATATCTGATCTCCTCCAGAAAAGTGCCACACCTGTCCATGGACTGTCAGGTACAGCTACTCTGCACTATTGAAGTGAACAGGGCTGAGCTGCAAGACCATGTATTAGAAGGGCCTAGTGCTAGCAAAATAATCAGTGCACTTTTGGGTAATGCCTACCATTTGTGTTCTTCATCTGTGAGCAGTGACTCCAGCTCAGCTGCATTGTCTTCCATAGAAACAGACGGAGTCCATGTCCATAATAATATTACAAATTTATTAATCACCAAAATACAACAATCAAATATATATATGCAAATAAATTACACAAAAATAGAAGTTATTGCAAACAAGGAGAGAGTAGGGTAGCACAGATCACAAAAACAGTGTGGAAAAACCTGATGCCATTATAAAGTGCATAGTGCAGAAATAAGCAGGCATAAGACCGGGGTCTATAAGATCCGTATGGGTAGATCACTAAGCCCTGCACACAGGCTCCAAACGATCACTACGTATGCAATCAAAAACCCACCCCGAGTTCTTACACATGTGCTGGCATCAGAGGAGATTTTGGACAATCCCTGATGAGCCAGTGGTGGTGATTTGGACAGTCCCTGATGAGCCAGTGGTGGTGATTTTGGACAGTCCCTGATGAGCCAGTGGTGGTGATTTTGGACAGTCCCTGATGAGCCAGTGGTAGTGATTTGGACAGTCCCTGATGAGCCAGTGGTAGTGATTTGGACAGTCCCTGATGAGCCAGTGATGGTGATTTTGGACAGTCCCTGATGAGCCAGTGGTAGTGATTTGGACAGTCCCTGATGAGCCAGTGGTAGTGATTTGGACAGTCCCTGATGAGCCAGTGATGGTGATTTTGGACAGTCCCTGATGAGGCAGTGATGTTGATTTTGGACAGTCCCTGATGAGCCAGTGGTGGTGATTTTGGACAGTCCCTGATGAGGCAGTGATGTTGATTTTGGACAGTCCCTGATGAGCCAGTGGTGGTGATTTTGGACAGTCCCTGATGAGCCAGTGGTTGTCTGTACAGTTCGTAGTCACTGGATGGTTTCTAATTGGATCACAGTCTTTTAGGAGTCATCAGCTCTGTGGACAGTTGCCTTTTGGGCCAGTTGTGTAAACGCTGCAGGCAGTCGGCATGTAACAAGGACAGTGCATTCTCCTGCTATCCGCAGCCTATCATTTCAGGATGTAATTCACAGTTTGCCTCTTTACTTCTCCGTTCCCTTTTATGTCAAAGTAAATTTTCCCAAACATTTGATGGCGCCGGCACTTTTCCTATCTGATATCACCCGATGCAGAAGATTTTTAATGGAACCTTTAGTCATTTTAATTGGTCTCATCAGACTGCGTCACTCCGCTGAGTAATTGCCAGCTCTTCACCTAAACAAATCTGCGACTCTCACTCACTTATTCTATTAAATGTGTCCCAGGAGAGATGAATCCACGTTCATCCATTTTGTGAGGCCGCCCGAGCTGCGAGGAGCAATTAGCCTGTCTGTTTATTCCTGGTGTGGAATTTTTTTTTGTAGCAATTAAAAAAACAAATATTGAAATATTTTGACTCCAAGTATAAAGCTCCGTGTATCAGCAGCGCGGCGGATTTATCACACCGGATACTTCTGCTGGGCGCTTAGTAATTACTTCTGTCAGCTGCTGGTGAACGCAAAAATACTCAGCAAATCGCCTGCTAGCACTTAGGCTTTGCTGATTCTAGCAAGAACTTGGATTTTATCTATTAAATTATACCTTGTCGATCATAATGACTACTCACTATTTATCGTCCCTGATGACAAACACACATGAGTCCGGCGGAGAGGCCTGGCAGGAGGGGGGACATTTATGCTGATGACGGGGCGATTATTTATTTTTCTGCCAACTAATTTGATCTCTACAGTGCTTGGTCTGAAATTGCAAATTTCTTCACATCTATGAAGCCTTTAGAAAACAAATGGGGGATAAAAAGTGTATCAGATATTAATGCAATTGACAAAACGTGCAATATCGAGAGTTAAAGGGAACCTGTCACCCCGTTTTTTGAGATTGAGATATAAATACTGTTAAATAGGGCCTGCGCTGTGTGTTACTATAGTGTATGTAGTGTACCCCGATTCCCCACCTATGCTGAGAAATAACTTACCAAAGTCGCCGTTTTCGCCTGTCAATCAGGCTGGTCAGGTCGGGAGGGCGTGTTCACAGCGCTGGTTCTTCCTCAGCTTTACGTTGGTGGCGTAGTGGTGTCCGCATGTTGAGGTGACTAATCCACTGTGGGCACGTGAAGACACAGCGCACGATCTGCGCTGTCATCCCTTTCGTCGGTGGGGGCGGCCATCTTCCTGGGGCCGCGCATGCGCAGATCGAGTGCTCTGCTGCACGGGGCTTCAGGAAAATGGCCGCGGGATGCCGCGCGTGCGCATTAGAGATCGCGGCGGCCATTTTCCCAAAGCCGAGATGCAAACTCGGCTTTTGGAAAATGGCCGCCGCGATCTCTAATGCGCACGCGCGGCATCCCGCGGCCATTTTCCTGAAGCCCCGTGCAGCAGAGCACTCGATCTGCGCACGCGCGGCCCCAGGAAGATGGCCGCCCCCACCAACGAAAGGGATGACAGCGCAGATTGCGCGCTGCTTGTTCACGTGCCCACAGTGGATTAGTCACCTCAACATGCGGACACCACTACGCCACCAACGTAAAGCTGAGGAAGAACCAGCGCTGTGAACACGCCCTCCCGACCTGACCAGCCTGATTGACAGGCGAAAACGGCGACTTTGGTAAGTTATTTCTCAGCATAGGTGGGGAATCTGGGTACACTACATACACTATAGTAACACACAGCGCAGGTCCTATTTAACAGTATTTATATCTCAATCTCAAAAAACGGGGTGACAGGTTCCCTTTAACGTGTTGCATGATCTGTTGGGTAAAGAGGTAGGTAGTCACTTCGGGCTCGCTCACATGTCCAATTTCACTTTCGGACCTGATAGTCCTCTGCACGTCTCCCACCAGTCTTCCTCTTCTGCTGGTGAGGCTTAAGTTAGTAGATGGAGATTATCAACCAATAATTGGCTGCAGCAGTCATACACTGTTCAATCTGTATGCTGCAGTCCGATGGCCATATATATCGGACCGCAATGTATGGACTGGCTGGCGGCTCTCCTGACCCGAGCGTCTTAAGAAGCGGTCATGCTCGGGTCGAGAGAGCAGCGGCCAGTCCGAACATTGCGGTCCGATCTCGATCAGATCTTTATCCTGTTTGACTGTGACCTAAGAGGGAGCTAGCAGACTGTTTGAATGACCTGTAACCGCTGCAGTCGATCAGTGGCTGTTGATTGGCTGCAGCAGTCACCAGAGATTTAGCGCCAGAAGAGGAAGCAAGGAGACAGGCTGGAGGCTTGGGTAGCATAATTGAGGAGTGAATGCATCTCGGTCGTTGAGTATACAAACCTATTTCTGAAATATTTAAGACATGATGGACAACTCCTTTCAAATGTCTCCTTGACCTGATGAGATTGATGTACTTACTTTAAAAAATACATGGTTGTATAATCTTTATTGAAATTTCAAACTCTGTCTCCTCCAAGCTAGCCTGGTTGACGAGCTCCTCACTGTCCCTCCTCCCTGCTGCTGATGATATCTCACACTGCTCAGTACAAGCTGCAGCTGTCACCTTGGCTGGGCAGAGAGTGAATACACTTGGCCTCATGAACTATTTCACTGTTTAGCTGGACTCACAATACTCAGTATCTGGTTTAGACAGCCATTCTGATATGGATTTTCAAAGGAAAGCACATCAGCCTCATCAGGTCTATGAGATATCAGACCCATAGACTGAAAAATGCTACAATCGTATCCATCTTTACCTATGATCTTTCCTGGTCTGCACTTTCTTTACTGTCTTTAATCCATTTATGCCGCCGCTGCCTCCACCAATTTTGGATCAGGGCCATAAATATTGAAAAAAACTACGTAATTTCATCATCGGAGAGGTGTAACGGGAGCGTGATTGTTTACTGTAATATTCTATCATTTCCTAAAGAGATAACCATAAATGCTGATCCCAAGAGAGGAATTAAATTGGATCCATTTTCACTTTTTTTTTTTTTTTTAGCAAAATGCTGCAATATTTAAAGCTGGTAAATAGAAAAGGGAACGAGTCTAATTCACATGTGCAGCCACTAGAGGCCAGGATTAGAAAAGAAGACCACTTGATGCTACACCAAGCCAGAGAGGGCAGAAATACCAACAAAAATTTATTTGGGAAAACAAGAACTACATGTAGCTCCAATTACTTTACCTTCTGGCCCCATTAATATATCCCGTCTCCAGCAGATGGCACTAGTGTCACATGCTCTGTGTGTCTGAGCGCTGTGTGTCTGAGCGCCATCACACTGCTGCCCGGATGGTTGTAGCTGCATGTCTCCTATTGTTCCCTTTCAGCAGAATTTCCTATTTGCCACATTTCATTTTAGGTTTCACAGATAAATCTTCCTGCCCACCTCGCACATATGAAGAGCTGCAAAGGATCTTGTAAAATGTTCCCAGCTGTGGTGCATTTTTTTCAAATCTGTAGCACGGCAATTCTTTCAGCGTTTTTGGAGCATTTTTCATCCATTTAAATGAATGGAGAGAAAAAACGCAAGTAAATAACACATATAAAAGTGGCAAAAATGCATGTATTTTTTGTATCATTTTTTCTGCCAAGATACTAGTTTTTGATACAGAAAAGTCTGCTGCAAATACTTTATAGTCTGTGGCCTCCTTCACTAGTCCTGGTGATTCCTGTAATCAGGACTGCGGTGTAACGTAGTCCGTTAAACTGGTCACATAACGCAATGTGACCCCAGCCTAACAACTTCCAGCCATGCAGCATAAGCTATCACTGACAATGTGTGCTACCCATGGCCCAGATTATATAGGAGATGGGAGTGCCTAACAGTGCACAGCTGAAAGCCTTAATGCAGGAAAGCTTCCAGGAGCTATCAACTGAGCAGATGAACCGCTGCACTGCTAAAAGTAACTTGCATTGTTTAATATGAAGGTGAAGTACAGGAGCAGGAGAAGTCAGACGCTGTGGTCTTCTGTCTCTATTCTGTCACAGTAAACCTGTGACATCCAGGCTAGTAACAAAAGCTCACAGCTGTTTGTTTAGCCTTTACTGAATGTATGGGGGATCCCATAAAAAAAATTATGTATGGTCCCCCTATAAATTCAAACCAGCAAAGGCTAAACAGACAGCTGTAGGTTGATATTAATTGCCTGGGAAGGGGCCAGCAATATTGCACCCCCTAGGCTACCAATATCAGCTCTCAGCTGCCCGAGAAATAGCGCATCCATAGGATGGCGCTGAGCCTTGCTCTTCCAACTTGTCATAGTGTGGTGGTAAGTGGAGTAATAGGGTTGGGATTGATGTCACCTTTGTATTGCCAGGTGACATCAAGCCCAGTAGTTAGTAATGGAGAAGCGTCAATTAGACATCCCCATTACTAATCCCATAGTAAGTATTGAAATAAACACACAGCAAGAATTAAATCCTTTATTTGAAATAAAACAAAACAGCCCGCTTTAAACATTTATTTCAAAATAAAAAAACAGTTATACCAACCTTTACACCTAATCCATTGAAGCCATTGTCACCTGTAAAAAACAAAAATGATAAACCATCCAGGCTAAGCGCCAGATTTTGGATATGCCATTTCTGGGGCAGCTAAGGGCTGATGTTGGTAGCCTGGGGGCGTAATATCCATGACCTCTACTATTATTATCAACCTACAGCTGTTTAGCCTTTGCTGGTTTGAATTTATAAGGGGACCCTACGTCATGTTTTTCCTGGGGTTCCCTGTAAATTCGCCATGAAAGGCTAAGCAAATAGCTATTGTCCCTTGTCCCAGATTATATCAGTCGCAGTTTTTTTTTTATGCAATTCTTTATTTTACACATGAGTTACACAGCTGCTGTTGAATAACTCCCATTTTTGTGTCCTGTTCGCGTTGATGTCGGCGCAAGCAGTAGACAATGATGAGAGCTGTCTTCAGCCTCCGGCGCCTGGAAGAAGCGATACAATTCGCGCTGTTCCCAGGCGCCGGTGGTACGTGTCATGCTGATGACTCAAGAATGTCATTGATGTGTCATCAGTCAAGAACAAGAAAAAGATATGCATAACGATGGGATCAACCATGACTAATAAACTTTATTGCATGTATCAATACAAAAAGGCATGAGAAAACACATACCGTAATTTAAAAATATTTAAAAGCCCACATGGCAAACAAAACTGAACTCGGTCCTCCCCAGGTGATAAAGGTTCATTAATAACACTTCATAGCATGCACATGAATTGGATCATGAGTGTAAGTATAGGACATAGTAATATCCCTAGTCAGGTGTAAAATAACACTCACAGACTCTAATGGCATACAGTACCAATATACTGCCAGCCGAACCTGTGGATATCAGACAATAATAAATACTAAGCCCCACAAAAAATGATACACATGTCCACCACAGTTGCTATTCAATATTATATGGATTGAAGGACATATCCATAAAGCCACTGAACATACTAAGGGTCTATTGCCCGTAAAAAGATCTAGCCCAGAAGATCCAGATGGTCATGAAGCAATGCAAATGGGAAAATGCTAAGTCCTGTCCATGGGGAGGCTGAGGCCCCATGCGTATCGACGCTACAAGAGCGTCTTCATCAGGGAAAAATGTAAATAATACCGTTAACCTTGCCTTATTTATATCCATCTAATATAGCGAAATGATTACCAGCTGGGTAGCTGCGGTGGCGTGCCGGAATTCTACGGCGTGTGCACGGATGCAAGAGCTTCCGGTTCAGATAGTTCACATTCCATTGCGCATGCGCGTGTGTTGTCATAACAAAGCTGTTGAAACCACAGCGTGCGTAGTGCTTCAGTGCAATGATCTCCAAGGTAACAGGTGACGCTGCGATAGATGAAGTATGCGCCTGCGAATTAACTGCTCAGGCATGGCTATCACAATGATACCACGGCCAAGTATTTATCATGAAGGAGACAAAGAGTATTTAGACAGACTCCAAGCAGATTAGTTGCGCATGTATCCGCATCCCAAAAATATGTACAAGAGCAACAATCTTCTGCGCATGCGCATATATATCAAGCCCATAATCCCGTGAGAGTGGCAACGCAGAATACATGGTGTGCTGGCACAAAGAAAACTATTATAGTAGATAGTGCTTAAATAGTCCAGTCATGCGCATGCGCAATAGCTGCCTCAACATACACGATATAATAATCTCGCAATCGAATACTTATCACAAGGTAAGCCATAGTAGAAAAAAGCCTGCATCAAGTACCTTACGCATATGTTAGAGTACCATGGCAAAGTCACCAGGAACAATCAAATATTAGTAAAGGAGAAGGGGGTAAAGAAATGCCCATTATATGAAAGTGGCCATCCATATATGAAAAGACCCCCATAGCAAAATTCATTGTGAATGCCATGGCACACACTCATAATCAGTCAAATAATAATAATAATAATCTTCTATTTTATAGGTCACATGACCTCAGTGATTATGCTCACTATCGGTGCAGGGGTAATAGAGAGACACCTAGTTTGGGCGTCAGACCTAGCCATGCTGTACTAATGAGACAAGAATCCACAAGGACCAATGTTGACAAATCTTTAACAACAGACGACCAAAACGGTCTTGGATAGAGATAGCTCAAATAGTAACCAAAATCTTATATTATTAGTCCCAGGATCAATTATACCACAAACATCGAGTATCGGTATTGGAACTTTCCTACGCCTGCCCACGTACTTATACTAGCTAGTCGAGGTCAACAGACCAAACACTCCCTAATTGTGAGAAGGTCAAGCTGGCAGAAATTGGACCCTGCACATAAGAGGCAAAAGTTCAACGATAAACTATATTTGAACAAATATAGAAAGCACATTGTATGATCCATATGCACTCGGGGTCTTCCAGAAAATTCCCAGGGCGCCATCTAGGGGATGAGTAAGTTAGACATGTACTCCTGAATAATCTGAAAAAATAGAGGGTGGAGATTAGAAGCGGGCATACTATTATAAGTCCATTTACGTCTCCTTATAAAATCCCGTACATAGAAGTTCCTCATTAAGGCCAGACTATTTACATTGTAAATTCACTTTGTGTCATCAGTGTGCATGTGTGCAGCACGCATTTTGACCATGCTCTGCAAAACAAACTGACATGTCTGCGGACCACCATGGAATACAATGGGTGTGCATGTGTCCATATTTGCGGCCCTTTCAAAATGGACGGCATACAGACACAAAAATCAGACGTGAAGAAGGCCTTTGTTATATTCCAGAGCTGTATTTATAATTCTGAGATCTTCTAAACTTCAATCTGTCATCACTCCCTGCTTGTTAAGTGTTAGCTTTCCTTTAGGGATTTCTAGAAAGAGGGAATTTTCCACTTCAGGGTACAGTTATTTAATGTAGAATACAGTAACTGCTCCCCTGTGTCATGGGGGCTCAGATAAAGAATACCAGCTGCCATCAGTCTGGGGCTGCACTATTTATTTAAGAAAACAGTGGGAAGCCACAGACTGGTGAGCTTGCTAAATATAATTTATGTAACTCAAGATCTGTACAGGATCAGTAATGTAATGTATGTACACAGTGACATCACCAGCAGAATAGTGAGCGCAGCTCTGGAGTATAACACAGGATGTAACTCAGGATCAGTAATATAATGTATGTACACAGTGACTGAACCCACAGAATACTGAGTGCAGCTCTGGGGTATAATACAGGATGTAATTCAGGATCAGTAATGTAATGTATGTACACAGTGACTGCACCAGCAGAATAGTGAGTGCAGCTCTGGAGTATAACACAGGATGTAACTCAGGATTCGTAATGTAATGTATGTACACAGTGACTGCACCAGCAGAATAGTAAGTGCAGCTCTGGAGTATAACACAGGATGTAACTCAGGATCAGTAATGTAATGTATGTACACAGTGACTGCACCAGCAGAATAGTGAGTGCAGCTCTGGAGTATAACACAGGATGTAACTCAGGATCAGTAATGTAATGTATGTACACAGTGACTGCACCAGCAGAATAGTGAGTGCAGCTCTGAAGTATAATACAGGATGTAACTCAGGATCAGTAATGTAATGTATGTACACAGTGACTGCACCAGCAGAATAGTGAGTGCAGCTCTGGAGTATAACACAGGATGTAACTCAGGATCAGTAATGTAATGTATGTACACAGTGACTGCACCAGCAGAATAGTGAGTGCAGCTCTGGGGTATAATACAGGATATAACTCAGGATCAGTAATGTAATGTATGTACACAGTGACAGCACCAGCAGAATAGTGAGTGCAGCTCTGGAGTATAATACAGGATATAACTCAGGATCAGTAATGTATGTACACAGTGACTGCACCAGCAGAATAGTGAGTGCAGCTCTGGAGTATAATACAGGATGTAACTCAGGATCAGTTATGTAATGTATGTACACAGTGACTGCACCAGCAGAATAGTGAGTGCGGCTCTGGGGTATAATACAGGATGTAACTCAGGATCAGTAATGTAATGTATGTACACAGTGACTGCACCAGCAGAATAGTGAGTGCAGCTCTGAAGTATAATACAGGATGTAACTCAGGATCAGTAATGTAATGTATGTACACAGTGACTGCACCAGCAGAATAGTGAGTGCAGCTCTGGGGTATAATACAGGATGTAACTCAGGATCAGTAATGTAATGTATGTACACAGTGACTGCACCAGCAGAATAGTGAGTGCAGCTCTGGGGTATAATACAGGATGTAACTCAGGATCAGTAATGTAATGTATGTACACAGTGACTGCACCAGCAGAATAGTGAGTGCAGCTCTGGGGTATAATATAGGATGTAACTCAGGATCAGTAATGTATGTACACAGTGACTGCACCAGCAGAATAGTGAGTGCAGCTCTGGGGTATAATACAGGATGTAACTCAGGATCAGTAATGTAATGTATGTACACAGTGACTGCACCAGCAGAATAGTGAGTGCAGCTCTGGGGTATAATACAGGATGTAGCTCAGGATCAGTACAGGATAAAAGTGTCTCTTTCAAACATTGCAGGGAGACAGTCACACTCATAAATAATGCTAATGCTGCAATTACTGTACATTAATGCTTAGTTTGCATTTAGGATGTAATGTAATTAAACGTACACGTTCTGTCTGCAGCGATCACTATCGGACGCCCAGTGCAGATAGATGTATACAGATCCATTTGAGGTCACTGAGCGCAGTATAAGCACATAATCGGCTCCCTCTCTACTACATCTCCCCTATTTCCACTGGACCATTTTTCAGAGCACTCACAAATGTCTTCTCCTTTTCTCCACTTTTAACAGGATATTTCTATTATTCTAAAAGTTTTCTAAAGAGTTTTCCCCGATGTTTCCATGATGTCCTGAGGCCACACTTCGTGTTTGCAGGCTGCTTAGTTACAAGAAAGATGCCAAATTACAAAAAGATTTATCTGGATCAATACCATCCAAATGGTAAAAAGGATCAATAATGAAATGTAGATTAATTTTGTCTATGGCTGCAGCATCAGAATAGCTGTCAACTCATGAAATATTCATCTGCACATACAGCACAGAGAATATACAGATACATTTTCTTTCATACTGATACATTGTAAGACAACTGTTTCAGTCAAGTCTCTTCTATAAAGGTATCTAAGCTTCCTTTTTTATGGGATCTACAGATGTATCTAAACCGATCCTTTCCTGATATTGTTAACTGATTTGTGCTTCCTATGTTGCCTATTTTGATTCTTTCTGCTGAGGGACCGTATCCTAAGCAGCTGTATCTTATCATGTGTCTAAGCCTATCATGTGTGATGATACTTGCTTTTTACTGGTGCCCATTTACATAGCATGGACACACTGGCCCTCACTGGATTGAGTGGATTTCCCACTCTGGGATGGAGTAAGTAATGCAGATGGACCCTCAGAAACATTTTAACTGGATTTAACTTACCGGGAGTCAACAAGCTTGATGTTTAACACAGTCTTTTAAAAGGTAAAAGGCTTGAATAGGGGTAGACATGTGGTACAGAGATAACACTGGCAAATCATTGCTCCTACTTGCTGGCAAATACTTCAGCAGCAGTTCCTTCACACAGACACAATCTTTGTCTCCTTGACTGTACAACACAACACAACATCTGCATTGCTGATCATGACCCATCTTCACATTCACATCTCTTGGGAGCAGTGGCCTACAGAGAGAAGAACTTGTCTGGCAACTTGTACATTCTGGTGGCCACACAGTTCTTGCATTCTAGTTTCTCACACACAGGAACCTATCTCTTATGTAGCAATTATCTTTAAAGTCGGACATGAGCAGTCAGTCGGTTCTTGTTTTGCGATCTTCACAGTCAGGAATAAATATTGCGGTTGTCCTTTGCTGTATATTATCTTTGTACTCATGGTGTCTAAATTTCGTCTTCTTGGCGCGTACGCTATTCACTCACTGAAATGATTGTCTATGATCCCCTCTGTGGTGGCAATACCTCTCTATAATAATGGCTCTCTTATCCAGGAGGGGCTAATCTATTTCTCCTGGGGCAGAATATATCAAGAGCAGTGCAGGAAGGAGCTTCTAACATGCTCCTCTTTGGCCCTAACTAGTTCCCTGGGGTGGGACCCCAAATGGCAAGTGCTACTCACCCCTATTTGCCCACTTTTGTCAGGATTTCTTTCTTGCTTACACTTTCAAATCTTTTAGCACAAGTGAAAACAGCATATCATTCTGAACAGGGGGCAGACATGCTAATGCTAAACCCACGCTCGCCATGGTTCAACATTTCACCCAGCAGCTCAGTGTGTTAACTTTTTATGCTCTGTATTCATCACTTTATATTTCACCTATGCTACTCAGCAGCATCCTACCTTGGTATGTCGGACCTGAGCATATCTACTACAAAATGTGTTAATGCATAAAGCATCAATTCCTGGCATTACATAAGCAGCACTTCTCTGGGTCTGTCATACAGTTGACGCAACATGGCGTTAGCACAGTTAAACAAGAACATTGTTGGTTCACAAAGCTACAGTCTGAGATATTTGCAAGATGGTGGTGAACCCACTTCCAACCCTCTTACATGCTGAGACATTGTATCTAAGCCTGTTCTGTGTGGTCCTGGTTCCTGATCTGCAGTTTTGAGCCCTATCCTGTGTAAAGCTGTTTTCTATGTCAGTGCATCTGTGGCCATCACGTGTGATACATTCCAGGTTACCTGATAATTCCTTGTGTTTAGAAGACACCTTTTGTATAAGAAAAGATCCAGCAGAGAAACAGAAACTTATTGTATCTATTAATGGGACAAAAGAGAAGACAATTTTTTTCCTGCTGTTTTTTTGTGTTTCATTTTCTTTCCCTGCTGAGACAAAAAAAAAAAAGTTTTCAGCTTCAGTCTACACAGAACATTGATGTCCAGGCCGGCTGGATCTGCGCCACTCGGGAATTCCATAGTGATGCTTGATTGTGGATTAACAGGTCTGTAGGGAATGTGGACAATGGGGGCTGCAGGGACCATGGACCCCTGTGTGTGTGCCTGCAGGGGCGATGGGCGAGGAATATTGCTACTTGTATGCAAATAATTATGATGGGCAGGAAAATTAAAGGACTGAGGGGTGTGCACTGAGGAGGGGCCCTTAGCAAAATCAGCATGTGGCCCCTGTTTGTGTGTATAGGGTGTGGAGCAGACCTCCAATGCCTGATATTATAGACAGTGGCGTAACTTGAAACTCATGGGCCCTGATGCGAAAGCTCCAACGGGGCCCCCAAATATTTTAAATCTTTTATAGCAATAGTCTTTTTCTATAGGCCAAAGGGACTTTTAGGGCCCCCTAGGCTCCAGGGCCCGGGTGCAATTGCAACCCCTGCACCTGTTGTAGTTATGCCCCTGATTATAGAGTATACATGGTAAACTGCAGTGCTCTGTACGTGAGCCTGATGGTTCTTCCCTTTCTATGGCAGTGCCCAAGGTGGTATGGGAGCATAGGCCTGAGCTGTCAGGTGAATACAGTAGGTAAAATTGGTTCCTTGTCAGACAACCCACGCTGGGTGGCTTAAAGGGAAGACTGTTTTCCCCACTGTTGGCAGCACAGGAGGGCAACTCGCCAGCTGTTTGGAAACTAAAACTCCCATCTGCGTACATCAATTGGTCAGAGGAGCCTTAATCAGGAAGGGGAGCTTGTGCCTACTGAGCCGGTGCCCATTTAGAGCCTGGATAAAGGACAACATGGGTGGTTTAAGACTGGGGATTCCATGGAGCCTTTGCCTGCCAAACCACCCATCTGTGTTTGTGTAGTGCATCCAGAAGATGCCAAAGACCATCACAACAGTGTCTTCTGGTGTCTTAGTTCAGCAGTCCCAGCTTTTGTCAGCACTCATACTGTTAGATCAGTGCTTAACTAACTTAGCACTGACTTTGGTTCTGGTACCATCTACTTGTAGAACAATTGGTTCTATAATTGTATCTATGTAGAACACTTGGTTCTGGTACTGTATCTATGTAGTACATTGGTTCTATTATCACATCTATGTAATAAGCCTGGTACTGGTACCATATGTATGTATAAGCCTGGTTTTGGTAGTTTATCTGTGATAGTAAGTTTGGTTCTGGTAACAAATCTATGTAGTTTGCTTTACTTTGGTACTGTATATATGTAACCAGCTTGGTTCTGTTCCCGTATCTATGTAGTAAACTCTATTCTGTTACTGTATCTGTGTCGTAAGCTTTGGTCCTGGTAATGTATCTATGTAGTAAGCTTTGTTCTGTTCACTTGCTTTTGATTCCTTATTAAAGTAGTATATGTCAAATATTCTGTGAAAATGTTCCCTTTATAGAGGATTTTTGATACATTGAGTCGCTTCTATAATTAATTTGATGCCCACATTAGTAACAGATTATATACAATCTATGAACTACACACTACTATCAGATTTCTTTTTAGCATTTTGATGTTCCATGAGAAGAGAACTCGTAATAAAATGTTAGTGATGGAACGGATGGGACTACACTGTAGCACTTACAGTTCATGCTAAAGAAATGGCAATGTAGTAATAATTCCTGGTCCCACTAAATGATTGAGCTCTTACTAACAATTTAATCATGTTTATCTGGAAAAACAAAGACGGTAATTGTGTGATTTGGAAATTGAAATAATACCACCAGCCATCAATTTCTTATATTTAATCCCTATTTATTAGGAGGAGGTATATGGATTACTGATAGGCCAGCCCCTCTTTATAAGACACAATAACTTTAGGGCACAATTTAAGATCTCAGTCGGGCTGTTAGGAGGCTGACGTTAGGAACTCTGTGGACTATTTCTAATAACAAATTGAAAAATAGTGAGTACAGCTCTGGAGTATAATACAGGATGTAACTCAGGATCAGTAATGTAATGTATGTACACAGTGACTGCACCAGCAGATTAGTGAGTACAGCTCTGGAGTATAATACAGGATGTAACTCATGATCAGTAATGTAATGTATGTACACAGTGACTGCACCAGCAGAATAGTGAGTGCAGCTCTGGAGTATAATACAAGATGTAACTCAGGATAAGTAATGTTATGTACGTACACAGTGACTGCACCAGCAGAATAGTGAGTGTAGCTCTGGGGTATAATACAGGATGTAACTCAGGATCAGTAATGTAATGTATGTACACAGTGACTGCACCAGCAGAATAGTGAGTGCAGCTCTGGAGTATAATACAGGATGTAACTCAGGATCAGTAATGTAATGTATGTACACAGTGACTGCACCAGCAGAATAGTGAGTGCAGCTCTGGAGTATAATACAGGATGTAACTCAGGATCAGTAATGTATGTACACAGTGACTGCACCAGCAGAATAGTGAGTGCAGCTCTGGGGTATAATACAGGATGTAACTCAGGATCAGTAATGTAATATATGTACACAGTGACTGCACCAGCAGAATAGTGAGTGCAGCTCTGGAGTATAATACAGGATGTAACTCAGGATCAGTAATGTATGTACACAGTGACTGCACCAGCAGAATAGTGAGTGCAGCTCTGGGGTATAATACAGGATGTAACACAGGATCAGTAATGTAATGTATGTACACAGTGACTGCACCAGCAGAATAGTGAGTGCAGCTCTAGAGTATAATACAGGGTGTAACTCAAGATCTAAATAAGGTGAGTAATGTAAATGAAATATAATTATAAGAGTATTCTCTCGTCGCTTGCTTGTCCATCAGGAGGTGATGGTTTTACAGTGATGCCGGTACAGGGTTGTACAATGGATACGTTGATCTTGTACCCGGAGTGTCAACAATTTGAAGATTTGATGAAAGTCACTGAATTCACAACTCATTTTTAAATACATTTTGTGTGAGTCCCGGACCAGATGCAGACTCTTCACAGGTCTCTAATTAGACATGAGTATGTGCTGATAACGAATAACTGACAGATCAGTACTGAATAATGTAACACTAAAAGGATCTAAAAGTAGCGACAGGCGCCTGGATAGGACTCTGCAGCCCAAGCATAGGATCAGGTCCAACAGCTCCTTCTAGAAAGTAACAGTAGTGGATTCCTCCCTTTTCGATGACATCTCTGAGCTTCTCTTCTCAGCATTCCTTGATTTTCATTGTTTAAAAAAACTAAACCTGTTCTAAGAGATAAAGAATGTAAGAAGATAATGGTGATAACTGGTGACATATAAAGTGGCCGATTATTATTTAAACTGCGGACAATGGTGCAGATCAGACAGCTTTGTCCTGTCCTCAAAACAAGTTATAAACATATTTCTTCAGCAGTTTAACTGCCTGGCAATACAAACCCAATGCTTGCAGCTTCTTGTCTTCACTGTCCCCATGACAAAACTTGCTGTCAATGGAAAATTACCGTATAGTAACATAGAAATGTGCACATACCCCTGGAGATATAACTATGAAAAGTGGCTGTGAGCAGTACTGTGTATATGTGCTATGCGGTACTGTGAAGGAGATGAAGTAATTGTGTCTGTGTGAAGGAAGTGCTGCTGATATGTTTGCCAGCACACTGATTTTAGTACATCAGCACTGCATTTGTACACTGTAGTGTGTGGTTTTAGGAAGAGTATGCATAAAATTCAGTCCGAAATAAGGAAGAAGCCAAAATGAGGAAACAAAGTGTGAGTAACGCTAATTGGTGTGCCACCCCAAGGAACTAGTTAGGAACTAAGGGGAGCATGTAAGAAGCTCCACCTCATCCTTCAGCCTGCCCCAGGAGGAATAGATTATCATTTCTAGATCAAAGAGCCATCATTAAAGATAGAAAGAGCCAGAATTCGAACAAAAGAGGACATTCTAGAGATTTATTCTTGTGAGTAGGGAGTGTATCCCAAAACAAGCAAAGATTAGCTGCATAAGGACTCATACTCATTTGCTGCGAGAAAGACGGAAGAGTGGAATCCAACAAAAAATCGGATTGCACGCTGACCAATGTTATTCAATGGGTGAAATCTCATCTGGGATTTTTTTCCTCAGCTAATATCAGACCGAGAAACAAATTGCAGCATGGTGCGATTGTCCTCGTATCTCGGACTAGACTCGCCAATGCAAGCCTCTGGGTGCGAGAAAAAAATCACACAGCACTCGGACCATGCAAGTGCAGTCTGATTTTTACGCACCTGTGTCCTTTGAAAAGCCGTAAATTCATGTGCCACATACAGTAAAATCAGAGTGACCGTTCATAATAGAAAAGATAGAATAGGTATATACACATAGAATAGATAGATATATAGATATCAGTGACACACACACATATATATGTATATATATATTAGATAGATAAATAGAAGAAAAGCCGGCAATTTAGCAGCCGTGTAGTGTAAAATCACAGAGTGACAGGTTATAATAGAAAAGATAGAATAGATATATACACATAGAATAGATAGATATATAGAGATCAGTGACATACATACATATATATGTATATATATTAGATAGATAGATAGAAGAAAAGCCGGCAATTTAGCAGCCGTGTAGTGTAAAATCACAGCAGGAGCCAACAGGATAGAAGAGATGGATTACATACAGTAAATATACATAGAATAGGTAGATATACAGATGTCTGACAAATACAATTAGTGCAGTATATGTGTAGCTTACTGTACATTATTTAATTAATAAAAGATTATTTATCTGAAGAAAAAAAATGGCGTGGGTCCAGCGTAATTTTCGTAACCAGCAGAAGGAAAGCCGACTGCTTAGGGCTCTAGATGTAGCAGAGCTAGACCCGTCGTGGGACAAATGGATTAGCAGCATTTCTAGGGAAAGTTGAGGAATATTGTTTCTAAACCGCAGAGGAAAGTGAATAGCGGAACCAGTGTTGAAAAACGTAATTTTTTGTACGGAGGAGTTGAGCCAGATTGTAGATCCTATATATCAGCATAAATGTCCAAATTGGAGGTGCTCAGCATATATCAACATAATTCAGAAAAAATAATACTAAAATGATGCTGCGCTCGAGGATTGGAATAATAAAGGTATATGACACAGAAATGTCGATAAGAATCACAAACAGATATGTGGTGAGCCACCTAATTCACACTGTGTACAAACGCCTTGTAGCGTTATACTTAATGTACAAGGAACTTCACAAAAGTCAATATGTAACATCAGGGGAAGTGTGGTGGAATTGTGACTACAGCACACGCTGGCCCTAGAAATAACCTGGCAAGTACACGCAGCTGTCAGCTTACCTGTGGATGTAAGGCGCTATCCAGCAGGCGATGTGGCTGTGTAGATGCCAAGTGCACATTCCCTTGCTTGGGGCAGACTGTTGTGAATTCTGTTGTCGGGCTCCCTCCTGTGGTCATGAATGGTACTTCGGCTGGTTCTGTCCATGGACTTCCGCTGGTGGGTGTTTCTGAGTTTCACAGGTGACGAGGTTAATTCGTTAGCTGGCTGCTCTATTTAACTCCACTTAGATCTTTGCTCCATGCCACCTGTCAATGTTCCAGTATTGGTCTAGTTCACTCCTGGATCGTTCTTGTGACCTGTCTTCCCATCAGAAGCTAAGTTCCAGCTTGTATTTCTTTGGTTTGCTATTTTTCTGTCCAGCTTGCTATTTAATTTGTTGTCTTGCTTGCTGGAAGCTCTGGGACGCAGAGGGAGCGCCTCCGCACCGTGAGTCGGTGCGGAGGGTCTTTTTGCGCCCTCTGCGTGGTCTTTTTGTAGGTTTTGTGCTGACCGCAAAGTAACCTTTCCTATCCTCGGTCTGTTCAGTAAGTCGGGCCTCACTTTGCTAAATCTATTTCATCTCTGTGTTTGTATTTTCATCTTTACTCACAGTCATTATATGTGGGGGGCTGCCTTTTCCTTTGGGGAATTTCTCTGAGGCAAGGTAGGCTTTATTTTTCTATCTTCAGGGCTAGCTAGTTTCTCAGGCTGTGCCGAGTTGCATAGGGAGCGTTAGGCGCAATCCACGGCTATTTCTAGTGTGTTTGATAGGTTTAGGGATTGCGGTCAGCAGAGTTCCCACGTCCCAGAGCTCGTCTTTATTATCAGTAACTATCAGGTCATTCCATGTGCTCTTAACCACCAGGTCCATTATTGTCCTGACCACCAGGTCATAACAGCAGACACCAGGAGTGCTTGTGTAGAGCCAGGGACTCCCCGGCCGATGGCGTCCCTGGATACAGCGCGGGACAGAAAAAATGGCCGCTAGGCTCCACCTACCTGTGACATCACACTAAGGAAGGAGCGCCGCGTCACTCAAAAAGGATGGGGAGGACCAACCAACGCATTTCAAAGAGACACGCTCTTCTTCTTCATCAGGGTTACGGCCCCCCAATCATCAGATCCCTCATAAATACTCTGTGCAGGCGGTGCCCCTTATCTTAACCCAACACTCCAAGCAAGGATAGGAGTCCTCGGTTACCTATATTAAAAGCTGGTTAGCCCTACAAATGTATATGTAAAAGCATATACAGATTAACCCCCCACCCAAAAAAGAGGATATGTTGGACCCAAAGGATGCATACTTGTTGTATAGCCATATACATATCTACTATATAATTGTCTATGGGTCACTTCTGTCTGTCTGTCTGTCACAGATATTCATTGGTCGCGGCCTCTGTCATGCAAATGCAAGTCGCTGATTGGTCTCGCCAGCTGCCTGTCATGGCTGCCGCGACCAATCAGTGAAGGCCACAGTCCGATTAGTCCCTCCCTACTCCCTTGCAGTCAGTGCCCGGCGCCCGCTCCATACTCCCCGCAGTCAGCGCCCGCTCCATACTCCCCTCCAGTCACCGCTCACACAGGGTTAATGCCAGCGGTAACGGACCGCGTTATGCCACGGGTAACTCAATCCGTTACCGCCGCTATTAACCCTGTGTGACCAAGTTTTTACTATTGATGCTGCCTAAGCAGCATCAATAGTAAAAAGATCTAGTGTTAAAACTAATTTAAAAAAAACAAAAACCTGCTATTCTCACCATCCGTAGTCCGACGATGCGCGACACCGCTAAGTTATCTGGGTAATTTCGCAATGCATCCTGGGAACGAAAGATGGCGGGAGCCGCACGCGCATCGCCAGAGGTTCGCTGGATCCCGGCAGGTGAGTATTTTTTAACAATTTTTTATTTGAATTTTTTTTTTAACAGGGATATGGTGCCCACACTGCTAAACACTACGTGGGCTGTGTTAGATACCGCGTGGCTGCTATATACTACCTGGCCAGTGTTAGATACTATGTGGGCTGTGTTCTATACTGCGTGGGCTGCGTTATATATTACATGGCTGCTATATACTACGTGGGCAGTGTTATATACTACGTGGCTGTATTCTATACTGCGGGCTATATACTACGTGGCCACTGTTAGATACTATGTGGGCTGTGGTATATACTGCGTGGCTGCTATATACTGCATGGCTGCTATATACTTTGTGGGCTGTGTTATATACTACATGGGCTGTTATTTACTGCGTGGCCTATATTAACGCATCAGGTATTCTACAATATGTATGTATGTATATAGCAGCCACATGGTATATACCACAGGCCACGTAGTACTCCTATATACTACGTGGCCTGTGCTATATACTATGTGGAGCCTGCTATATACATACATACATATTCTAGAATACCCGATGCGTTAGAATCGGGCCACCATCTAGTATATATACTGTATATATATATACTGTATACACAAGCACAACTAGTTAACCCTATGCGTAAATTATTTGCTTTATATTCATTGCTCATTAATTGGTATACTATGGTTAATTGCGTGCTATACACACTTGGTGGGGTACTGGAATGCTCATATGAATAATTTGAACTACATCCTGTATATACTTAGATACCGGCACAGCGCCAGGCCGGGGAGAGGATGGAAGAACTGGGGAGAGAGAACAGGAGAGGGGTAAAAAAATAGTTACATATATTTTAAAAAATGCAGTTTATTTGTTATTAAAATTAAAATGCAAATGTAAGAGGGTGGTGCTCTTATGGACAGTAAGGAACATGCTGTCACTTTAAGAGGCTGCACCCCATGTCTGGCGTGATGGAATGTTCTGCTTCTCCCCTGCAATAATCGTTGCAATGAACTAGTCTGTGCAGAGTGCAGGTGTGGAGCTGGAGCAGCGTGTGTGAGCTGAGGCTGCTGCAGACAGGACTTGTTGTGCTGATAGCTGAAAGAGAGAAGAACTGTGTCCTGATATAGCTGCAAGAGAGCCACGAAGATACAGAGAAAGGGATTTACAGTTTCCAGGAGCATCCCTAGGATCCAGAAGCAAGGAGAAGACCACGTTTCACAGAGCTGACAGAAAGCCGTGCGCACCACCGTATTAGACTGCTGGGGGCCCCCCTGGGACTGGACCTGATTCTCCAACATCACCGTGAGTCTGTTCCTGTTTGGTGCACCTGTTAGGGCCTAGTGTAGGCTTCAATAGCCAGTACACGGAAGCCGTGTGGCCTGCTTAGTAAAGGCCAGAGAGGTTATATGTAGAGTAGCATCATCACTTGTTTGTTGTGTACATTTGCTTGTTAGACATATTTTGAGTCTGTAATAGTTGGAGCACCGTGCTATTTTACGGAAAATATAAAATGTATTACTCTTGTAAATTGTCTGTTGCCATTGTAAACCCCTGTTTGCATCTTCCGCATTCCCTGCCTCCCAATAAATCTACCCTTTGTTGTTTGCACCTCATCTTGTGTACAGTAGTCTTCCTGCACCGTGGTGGTCCCCCGACCATCGCTTCACAAACACAGACTGACACCTATTTAGATATATGCATATTTTGATCTATGCACATATATGTGGTCCTTAACCAAAAATGAATACCAAACATGTATAAATATTGTATATATAAAAAATGCACCACGATTAAGAACATTGGAGTCCCTTATGTGACCCATTTATAGAACTTGTGTTCCAATTAAAAATATTAACGAGACAATATGCTATAAAAATGGCCGCCTAATAGTCCAGTGTACAAAGAACCTTTAATTGCTCCATTAGAGGGTGATTACTAATTCTTCATTATTATTAGTAAGTCTAAAAAGCAAATAATTCAAGTTCCTAGTTTAGGCCTTTTGGGACCAAGCTATCCAGGTTGCATTTTATCTGGGGATGCTTCAGCAAGGCTGGAATTGGGCAGGTTAATCTTTGCGAAGGACACATGAATCAAGCCGCATACAAGGTTATCCTGGAAAAACAGTTGATTCCTTTTGCTCAGGCAATGTTCCCCAACTCTGAGGACTGGTTTTTCCAGCAGGACAATGAGCCATGCCACACAGCTAGGTCAATCAATGTGTGGATGAAGGACCACCACATCAAATCCCTGTCATGGCCAGCCCAATCTCCAAACCTGAACCCCATTGAAAACCTCTGGAATGTAATGAAGAGGATGATGGATAGTCACAAGCCATCAAACAAAGAGGAACTGCTTACATTTCTGTGCCAGAGTGGCATAAGGTCACCCAATAGCAGTGTGAAAGACTGGCGGAAAGCTGCCAAGAGGCATGAAAGCTGTGAATAAAAATCATGGTTATTCTACAAAATATTGATTTCTGCACTATTCCCGAGTTAAAACATTAGTATTGTTGTTTCTAAATCTTTATGAACTTGTATTTTTTGCATTATTTGAGGCCTGCAAGCAATGCATTTCTTTTTTTTGTTATTTTGACCATTTCTCATTTTCCGAAACTAAATACAAAATTTACTGCTTGGAACTTCGGAGACATGTTGTCAGTAGTTTATAGAAAAAAAGAAACAATTTACACTATTACTCAAAAATATACCAATAAAGAGAAAAATCAGACAAACTGAAAATTTGTCTGTAATCAGACTCTGCCATCTCCTGGGGAGGAATTAAATTCTGCATTGAGTTTAGTAGTAAAATCAGTTTTGAGCTTCAAAGTCAGCAGTAAGGGACAGAAGGCGAAAAGGATTGACAGAGACCTAGATAAGAGTCATGAACCTGTCTAGAGGCTAGAATGGGCAGGCAGAGATCTATCGGGACTGACAAAGCCAGGAAGAGAGTTCCCATTCACTGACAGCAAGCAGAGGTATTGAAAATGGTGAGACATTGATGCCTAAAGCATTGAAAGATTTCTCAAGATCTAATTTATTTCAGCTTTACATTGACCTTCTACGAGCACAGGTTAATGTCAGTCACAATCAGTAGGGGGTTTTCATCGTAGCTGCAGGCATGTTGTCCTTTATAGAAACATGGATCGTGCAAATGAAAAATATATATAACAAAAAGTATTGTAGGAAACTGATAGAAATGAGCAATGTCTTCTGCTTCTGCTCCAGAAATTGCTTGTAATAAGAGAGCAGCGACAATTCACAGAGCCCGGAGCGGAAATATCCAGAGAAAGCGAAAAAAGGGAAATATCGCAGGAAGCAGTGACAGGTGCCTGCAATAATGAAGACACAAACTGACGGTACCGGGACCTGGGGTGAGGTGAGGTCAATCCAAGGAGCAGCTACTTAACCCCTTCCCGACCTTTGACGCCACGTAGGCGTCATGAAAGTCGGTGCCATTCCGACCCATGACGCCTATGCGGCGTCATGGAAAGATCGCGTCCCTGCAGATCGGGTGAAAGGGTTAACTCCCATTTCACCCGATCTGCAGGGACAGGGGGAGTGGTAGTTTAGCCCAGGGGGGGTGGCTTCACCCCCTCGTGGCTACGATCGCTCTGATTGGCTGTTGAAAGTGAAACTGCCAATCAGAGCGATTTGTAATATTTCACCCATTATAACGGGTGAAATATTACAATCCAGCCATGGCCGATGCTGAAATATCATCGGCCATGGCTGGAAATACTAGTGTGCCCCCACCCCACCCCTCCGATCGCCCCCCCACCCCCCCCGATCTGGCCGGTACACTGCTCCGGCTCCCCTCCGTCCAGTGCTCCGCTCCCCCCCGTGCTCGTGTCCGCTCCCCCCGTGCTCCAATCACCCCCCCGTGCTCCAATCACCCCCCCTGCACTCCGATCCACCCCCCCCCCGTGCTCCGTTCCACCCCCCGTGCTCCATTCCAGCCCCCCCGTGCTCCGTTCCACGCCCCCCGCGCTCCGTTCCACCCCTCCCGCGCTCCGATTCCCCCCCCCGTGCTCCGATTCCCCCCCCCCCCCCCCGTGGTCCCCCCCCACCCTATCATACTTACCGATCCAGCCGTGGTCCCGTCCGTCTTCTCCCGGGCGCCGCCATCTTCCAAAATGGCGGGCGCATGCGTAGTGCGCCCGCCGAATCTGCCGGCCGGCAGATTCGTTCCAAAGTGCATTTTGATAACTGAGATATAATCTATCTCAGTGATCAAAATAAAAAAAATAATAAATGACCCCCCCCCCTTTGTCACCCCCATAGGTAGGGACAATAAAAAAATAAAGAATTTTTTTTTTTCCACTAATGTTAGAATAGGGTTAGGGTTAGGGGTAGGGTTAGGGTTAAGGTTAGGGCTAGGGGTAGGGGTAGGGTTAGGGGTAGGGTTAGGGGTAGGGTTAGGGTTAAGGTTAGGGCTAGGGGTAGGGGTAGGGGTAGGGTTAGGGGTAGGGTTAGGGGTAGGGTTAGGGTTAAGGTTAGGGGTAGGGTTAGGGGTAGGGTTAGGGGTAGGGTTAGGGCTAGGGTTAGGGCTAGGGTTAGGGTTAGGAATGTGCACACGTATTCTGGTCCTCTGCGGATTTTTCCGCTGCGGATTTGATAAATCCGCAGTGCTAAACCGCTGCGGATTTATGGCGGATTTACCGCGTTTTTTTCTGCGCATTTCACTGCGGTTTTACAATTGCAATTTTCTATTGGAGCAGTTGTAAAACCGCTGCGGAATCCGCACAAAGAAGTGACATGCTGCGGAATGTAAACCGCTGCGTTTCCGTGCAGTTTTTCCGCAGCATGTGTACAGCGATTTTTGTTTCCCATAGGTTTACATTGAACTGTACACTCATGGGAAACTGCTGCGGATCCGCAGCGTGTGCACATACCTTTAGAATTAGGCTATGTGCACACGGTGCGGATTTGGCTGCGGATTCGCAGCAGTGTTCCATCAGGTTTACAGTACCATGTAAACATATGAAAAACCAAATCCGCTGTGCCCATGGTGCGGAAAATACCGCGCGGGAACGCTGCGTTGTATTTTCCGCAGCATGTCAATTCTTTGTGCGGATTCCGCAGCGTTTTTACACCTGTTCCTCAATAGGAATCCGCAGGTGAAATCCGCACAAAAAACACTGGAAATCCGCGGAAAATCCGCAGGCAAAACACAGTGCCTTTTACCCGCAGATTTTTCAAAAATGGTGCGGAAATATCTCACACGAATCCGCAACGTGGGCACATAGCCTTAGGGTTAGGGTTGGAATTAGGGTTGTGGTTAGGGTTAGGGGTGTGTTGGGGTTAGTGTTGTGGTTAGGGGTGTGTTGGGGTTAGGGTTGTGATTAGGATTATGGCTACAGTTGGGATTAGGGTTAGGGGTGTGTTGGGGTTAGTGTTGGAGTTAGAATTGAGGGGTTACCACTGTTTAGGCACATCAGGGGTCTCCAAACGCAACATGGCGCCACCATTGATTCCAGCCAATCTCGTATTCAAAAAGTCAAATGGTGCTCCCTCACTTCCGAGCCCTGACGTGTGCCCAAACAGTGGTTTACCCCCACATATGGGGTACCAGCATACTCAGGACAAACTGCGCAACAATTACTGGGGTCCAATTTCTCCTGTTACCCTTGTGAATCTAAAAAAATGCTTGCTAAAACATAATTTTTGAGGAAAGAAAAATGATTTTTTATTTTCACGGCTCTGCGTTGTAAACGTCTGTGAAGCACTTGGGGGTTCAAAGTGCTCACCACATATCTAGATAAGTTCCTTGGGGGGTCTAGTTTCTAAAATGGGGTCACTTGTGGGGGGTCTCTACTGTTTAGGCACACCAGGGGCTCTGCAAACGCAACGTGACACCCGCAGACCATTCCATCAAAGTCTGCATTTCAAAAGTCACTACTTCCCTTCTGAGCCCCGACGTGTGCCCAAACAGTGGTTTACCCCCACATATGGGGTATCAGCGTACTCAGGAGAAACTGGACAACAACTTTTGGGGTCCAATTTCTCCTGTAACCCTTGGGAAAATAAAAAATTCTGGGCTAAATAATTATTTTTGAGGAAAGAAAACGTATTTATTATTTTCACGGCTCTGCATTATAAACTTCTATGAAGCACTTGGGGGTTCAAAGTGCTCACCACACATCTAGATAAGTTCCTTTCAGGGTCTAGTTTCCAAAATGGGGTCACTTGTGGGGGGTTTCTACTGTTTAGGCACATCAGGGGCTCTGCAAACGCAACGTGACGCCCGCAGAGCATTCCATCAAAGTCTGCATTTCAAAACGTCACTACTTCAATTCCAAGCCCCGGCATGTGCCCAAACAGTAGTTTACCCCCACATATGGGGTATCACCGTACTCAGGAGAAACTGGACAACAACTTTTGGGGTCAAATTTCTCCTGTTACCCTTGGGAAAATAAAAAATTGCAGGCTAAAAGATCATTTTTGAGAAAATAATTTTTATTTTTATTTTCATGGCTCTGCGTTATAAACTTCTGTGAAGCACTTGGGGGTTCAAAGTCCTCACCACACATCTAGATTAGTTCCTTTGGGGGTCTAGTTTCCAAAATGGTGTCATTTCTGGGGGATCTCCAATGTTTAAGCACACAGGGGCTCTCCAAACGTGACATGGTGTCCGCTAATGATTGGAGCTAATTTTCCATTTAAAAAGCCAAATGGCGTGCCATCCCTTCCGAGCCCTGCCGTGCGCCCAAACAGTGGTTTACCCCCACATATGGGGTATCAGCGTACTCAGGACAAACTGGACAACAATATTTGGGGTCCAATTTCTCCCATTATCCTTGGCAAAATAGGAAATTCCAGGCTAAAAAATCATTTTTGAGGAAAGAAAAATTATTTTTTATTTTCATGGCTCTGCGTTATAAACTTCTGTGAAGCACCTGGGGGTTTAAAGTGCTCAATATGCATCTAGATAAGTTCCTTGGGGGGTCTAGTTTCCAAAATGGGGTCACTTGTGGGGGAGCTCCAATGTTTAGGCACACAGGGGGCTCTCCAAACGCGACATGGTGTCCGCTAACAATTGGAGCTAATTTTCCATTCAAAAAGTCAAATGGCGCGCCTTCCCTTCCGAGCCCTGCCGTGTGCCCAAACAGTGGTTTACCCCCACATATGAGGTATCGGCGTACTCGGGAGAAATTGCCCAACAAATTTTATGATCCATTTTATCCTACTGCCCATGTGAAAATGAAAAAATTGAGGCGAAAATAATTTTTTTGTGAAAAAAAAGTACTTTTTCATTTTTACAGATCAATTTGTGAAGCACCTGAGGGTTTAAAGTGCTCACTAGGCATCTAAATAAGTTCCTTGGGGGGTCTAGTTTCCAAAATGGGGTCACTTGTGGGGGAGCGCCAATGTTTAGGCACACAGGAGCTATCCAAACGCGACATGGTGTCCGCTAACGATGGAAATAATTTTTCATTCAAAAAGTCAAATGGCGCTCCTTCCCTTCCGAGCCTTACCATGTGCCCAAACAGTGGTTTATCCCCACATGTGAGGTATTGGTGTACTCAGGAGAAATTGCCCAACACATTTTAGGATCCATTTTATCCTGTTGCCCATGTGAAAATGAAAAAATTGAGGCTAAAAGAATTTTTTTGTGAAAAAAAAGTACTTTTTCATTTTTACGGATCAATTTGTGAAGCACCTGGGGGTTCAAAGTGCTCACTATGCATCTAGATAAGTTCCTTGGGGCGTCTAGTTTCCAAAATGGGGTCACTTGTGGGGGAGCTCCAATTTTTAGGCACACGGGGGCTCTCCAAACGTGACATGGTGTCCGCTAAAGAGTGGAGCCAATTTTTGATTCAAAAAGTCAAATGGCGCTCCTTCCCTTCCAAGCCCTGCCGTGCGCCCAAACAGTGGTTTACCCCCACATATGAGGTATCAGCGTACTCAGGACAAATTGGACAACAACTTTCGTGGTTCAGTTTCTCCTTTTACCATTGGGAAAATAAAAAAATTGTTGCTAAAAGATAATTTTTGTGACTAAAAAGTTAAATGTTCATTTTTTCCTTCCATGTTGCTTCTGCTGCTGTGAAGCACCTGAAGGGTTAATAAACTTCTTGAATGTGGTTTTGAGTACCTTGAGGGGTGCAGTTTTTAGAATGGTGTCACTTTTGGGTATTTTCAGCCATATAGACCCCTCAAACTGACTTCAAATGTGAGGTGGTCCCTAAAAAAAATGGTTTTGTAAATTTCGTTGTAAAAATGACAAATCGCTGGTCAAATTTTAACCCTTATAACTTCCTAACAAAAAAAAATTTTGTTTCCAAAATTGTGCTGATGTAAAGTAAACATGTGGGAAATGTTATTTATTAACTATTTTGTGTCACATATCTCTCTGGTTTAACAGAATAAAAATTCAAAATGTGAAAATTGCAAAATTTTCAAAATTTTCGCCAAATTTCCGTGTTTATCACAAATAAATGCAGAATTTATTGACCTAAATTTACCACTAACATGAAGCCCAATATGTCACGAAAAAACAATCTCAGAACCGCTAGGATCCGTTAAAGCGTTCCTGAGTTATTACCTCATAAAGGGACACTGGTCAGAATTGCAAAAAACGGCAAGGTCTTTAAGGTCAAAATAGGCTGGGTCTTGAAGGGGTTAAGGAGACAAGACGAATCCTCTGCAAACCTGGGCGAGAAATGTCTGGTGCCAGCAGGAGAAGGACATGATGGGCGAGACTGTGGAAGATTCATTCATTCTAGAGGCTTTAATGAGTGATGTCCTGCTGAACTGCTACAAGAACATTGCTACCAGCTGTGTCCATCTCTATAGCTACCGGAGACTCTTCTATTAATACAGGGGCGAGGATATTGGTGCAACCTGTGCAGCCGCACAGGGGCCACTACCTCTTCCGTCGCAGGAGGAATTGTGCATTACCACGAGCTATTGGACTGCAAATGGCCCATATATTGTTCTTCCACAGGGGCCTCTTCTGTCTGTGTCACCTAGTGTATTAATATGTATGAAACCAAAGGGAGATCTTGAGTAGTGGGTCCTCGTCTTACTCTTCATAGGGCTGCATGGTGCATTTGGATGTCATAGTGTGAACAGGTGCATTGCCAGCCGTGCCGAGGCACCGTCCCGTTATATGCCAATCTCCAAAAATGAAAATTTGGCTTTTATGCATAGGATATTCGATAAATTCAGTGCAAATCGAAGCGGCTCCTCTGTCTCCTCCCTTTTATCTTCTTCCGGTTCTGGGTCTGTGCGGCTGCGGACACACAAGGTGCAACAAACACAGATTAATGCCCATGAAGTGAATAACGCCCCATGGGATGACGAAGGGATTAGTGAAGAACACTAAGAAAAGGAGGAATATAGAAGGTTGAAGATACCAGACTGAGAGAATGGAGGACGTAAGTGGTGGTAAGATCCAAGGAGAGGTGAGTATATCATCCTCCCGATCCCCAGAATCCTGCCTGTCGGCCTCCATTTTTCTCTAATTCATGAAATCAACAAGAGAAAAAATTGGATTTTTGTAAATCCAAATTTTGGGAGAAATTTGGAAGAGATTTGATTTAATACAAATCAATTAATATCTATTATATAATTGTCTACGGGGTCACTTCCGTCTTTCTTTCTGTCCTTCTGTCTGTCACGGATATTCATTGGTCGCAGCCACTGTCTGTCATGGAATCCAAGTCACTGATTGGTCTCGCCAGCTGCCTGTCATGGCTGCCGCGACCAATCAGCGACGGCCACAGTCTGATTAGTCCCTCCCTATCCCCCTGCAGTCAGCGCCCGGCGCCCGCTCCATACTCCCCGCAGTCACCGCTCACACAGGGTTAATGCCAGCGGTAACGGACCGTGTTATGCCGCGGGGAACTCACTCCGTTACCGCTGCTGTTAACCCTGTGTGACCAAGTTTTTACTATTGATGCTGCCTATGCAGTGTCAATAGTAAAAACATCTAATGTTAAAAATAATTAAAAAAAATTAAAAATCATTATATACTCACCTTCTGCCGCCTTTTCCGCTCTTCGCCACGCTCCGGTGACTGCTCCATGCAAGCGGCAGGTTCTGGTGGCAAGGATGGTATGGGATAAGGACCTGCCATGATGTCACGGTCATGTGACCGAACTACAAGGGGCCCTCGGAAGGGGAGTATATGTTTATTTTTTTATTTTTTAACCTGTGACATACGTGGCTGGGGAATATACTGTGTGGGCTGTGCTATATACTACGTGGCTGGACAATATACCATGTGGCTCTGTGCTGTATACTACATCACTGGCCAATATACTATGTCACTGGGCAATATTCTACGTAACTGGCCAATATACTACGTGGCTGGGCAATATACTACATGGCTGGGCAATATACTACGTGGCTGGGCAATATACTACGTGGCTGGGCAATATACTACGTGGCTGGGCAATATACTACGTGGACATACATATTCTAGAATACCTGATGCGTTAGAATCGGGCCACCATCTAGTATATATATAAATCAAGACTAAAATAAGTGGTAGGCAAAGTAGACAGCTGCCTAGGGAGTCATTAACAGGGTTATCTCTATGCAACTCTCCACAGCCCCTAGTGGCCGAAATAGGAACTTCACCTTGAAGCTTCAATCATTGTAAATATACAGTGTGTATCCATTTCCTTATTATTATTTATTATTATAGCAGCATTTATTCCATGGAGCTTTACATGTGAAAAGGGGTATACATAATAAGGGCTCACAATCTACAAATATAAATGAGTTAGGAGTTGTTCCTATTTGTAGAAATATAGTGCTTTTATGCCTTTTGCAGAAAAAAAAATAAAATAATAACTCAAATTCCTAGCCTGTTTCCTGGGGTGTGATGCAGCTGCATTTTTTCTGGACTTTGTAAAGTTTTTCTAACTTTTCCCTAGAAGTCGTCTCACTTGTTAAACTTGCAGCTTCATCCCCTTCCCGGTGAGATAAGCAGACTGAAATGTGCGAGGACCGAGCGGCTGCGGGGACGTCCGGGAATAGCTTTCCTCCTAATAGGACCGACTAAACGCATCTCTCCAGCCTGTGAAATGTGCGTTGTGGCAGATCCAGCCTTCTCTATAGGGAGGCCACTTACACATCCCATTTCCTCTGTAAAAGAGGATTAAATCCATAATGAGGATTAAAATTCCGAGTCTGTGTTGTGCGCCCCAGACGCCGGCGTTTGAAAGTTTATGCTACTCAAAAACCAGCTGTTTCTTGGAGAAAAAGGGACCTCCTATCGGGAAGTGTAAAGGGTTTTCTCCACAAACCGCGCGTTTCAGCCTCGGCGTTGGCAGTCTGGCATAATTGATATTTCCTCTATAAATACGGCAGAAGTACAAGGATTTCTTTGTTCTGAACAACAATCAGACGTTATTAACCAGCAAGAAAGGGATTCCTACTCCGGTCCTCCAGATTACCCGCACCGTCTGAAGTCGCATTGGAAAGATCTGATGTTGTGCTGTGAAAATGTAACAGAACTTGTTTATACTTTGTTTACAGAATTCTGATACATTTATACTCGGAATCTAACACCGTACTGACGGACACAACGCTAACAGCTCAATATTTACCCGTCTGTTACATTTCTTATACACCAGTCACACACAAAGCTGCGCTAACAGCTCAATATTTACCCGTCTGTTACATTTCTTATACACCAGTCACACCCAAAGCTGCGCTAACAGCTCAATATTTACACATGTTACATTTCTTATACACCAGTCACATCCAAAGCTTTGCTAACAGCTCAATATTTACCCGTCTGTTACATTTCTTATACACCAGTCACACACAAAGCTGCGCTAACAGCTCAATATTTACCCATCTGTTACATTTCTTATACACCAGTCACACCCAAAGCTGCGCTAACAGCTCAATATTTACACATGTGTTACATTTCTTATACACCAGTCACATTCAAAGCTGCCCTAACAGCTCAATATTTACCTGTGTGTTACATTTCTTATACACCAGTCACATCTAAAGCTGCGCTAACAGCTCTATTTACCAGTATGTTACATTTCTTATACATCAGTCACATCCAAAGCTGTGCTAACAGCTCTATTTACCAGTATGTCACATTTCTAATACACCAGTCACACCTTAAGCTGCATTTACAATTTTACTGGCTGTTATAAAAATCAGATGTACAGGGCTAACAGCTCCATTACACTCCACCCTTTCTTTGCTGATCACGTTCTGATACTAAGTAACATCATGGTTTTACTCCATTCACACCTAGATCCACAATGCGAATTCTGCAGGCTGGATTTGGAAACTGTCATGCCATGTGCCCCATGTTTCTTACACTCATCTTCAGTTATTTGTGTTTCTAGTCACACCCAGAGCTGCTCTCACAATTCTTCTTTTCTGCAGATGGAATTCGTCTGCACGCAGCTATCAGCTCCATGAGGTATGAAACAATTGCTTCTATGGTTCTATGTTATAAAGCAAAGGCTTCTCCCATGGAGGCTGTGTTATCAACATACAGATGGCCCGAAGGAAGGAACAGAAGATACGGGCAGGCACTGATCGAACACGGGAACCACTGATTCAGACTGGAATAGCAGAGGCACTGACCATTTGGTAGACAGGTAGGCAGGCAAGGCTGGTAGACAGGCAGGCGGGCACGGTTGATAGGCAGGCTGGTACAGCTGGTAGACAGGCAGGTATACTGGAATACAAGCTCTGGAACCTGAGAACAAACAAGTGTTTAAGAACAATCTTAAGACGTTGCACAGGAACCTCCATACTGGAGGAGGTGCCTTAAATAGTAAGCGTCCACTAGCAATTGGCTGGGGACAATTTTAGGAGGATGCACGCGGCCCCTTTAAGAGAGGGGAAGTGCGCGCATGCCCTAAGCACAGTACCAAGGGACCTGTGCAGGGTGCACGCACCCTGAGCAGCTGCACACCCAGAAGAAGGAGAGAGAGCAGAACGGGGTCCGCGGTGGTGACTGTGCCGGTGTCTGTCGGATGAAAGGGACAGGAGGCAGAGGCACTGGCACTACAAATATTCCTGCTAAATAGCGCCTACATTACATTTCCATATCTTTTTCACACAGAGCTGCCCTTCAGTGCACACAACTAATACTGCCATATGATGTCTAAATGACACCTCCATAAAAAATATAAACATTTCTAGTGTATAGATAGCACATAATACTTCCATACCTTTTCCAAATAATACCGCTATTTGGTGCACAAATAATACTGCCATACAATGACTACAAAATACCTCCATAGAATATACAAAGACTTTAATCATACAATGCAGGCATAAAACTTCCATATCTTTTCGATGCGACACTGCCACTCAGTGCCCAGATAATAACACCGTACCTTATCTAACTTATACATCTATACAGTATACACATATTTCCACATATAACACTTTCATATTCTTTACAATACTGCCTTTGAAAGCACAAATAACACTGCCATACAATGTTTACATAATACCTCCATGCGTTACAGAAAGATTTCTACTATATGGTGTCCACATAACACTTCTGTATCTATTGCAAATAATACTGCTATTCAGTGCACAAATAATACTGCCATACTATATATAAATAATACCTCCATACATTATAGAAATATTGTTACCGTATAGTGCCTGTGTAGCATTTCTATCTTTTTCACACAATACAGCCATTTGTGCACAAATAATGCGGCGTCTGTTGCACGATGTCTAATAGCTCCATACAGTATGCAAATATTTCTACTATACAGTGCCCAAATAGCACTTCCATATCTTTCACACGCAATATTGCCATTAGGTGCACAAATAATACCACCATGCAAAGTCTACATAATTCAGTATACAAATATTTTTACTATATAGTCCTCAGAAAACAATTCAATATATTTCCTAACAATACTACCATTCAATGTGCTAATTAAACGGCTATTCAGTGTAGTGAGGTAAGGAACAAGCGCTGTGCGGTGTCAAAGGTCAGCGGGCAGCCTGGAACATCGCTATGGAACGTTCATTTATTACGAGTCCTCAATCCTGAACTCAATAAAATGCGTAAAAAATTGTGAATAGTGAGATAAGACCTCCCCCTGCTCCTTCCCAATTCTACCACCGTAGAGCAAGTATGAACATGATCAGAAAACAAAACCAGCGCTCCATTAAGAGTCTTCATCCAGGTCAGCGAGGTGACAGAGAAAGGCTCATCGTAACAGTGATATAATGTGCAAACAATTACTCAGCGAAGCAAAAACTTATCATTGTGTTTACTGCATGACTGCACCTTTATTAAGTTCAAATCCAATATCAACCACTACAAGGTTACAGTCTGGTCACGTGTCGCACAAGTATCTACAGCAGAATCTCCCAAATGTCAGTCCTCAGGGCAGTATTATAGTAGATATATTCTTGCACATAGAGGCAGTATTATAGTAGTTATATTCTTCTACATAGGAGCAGTATTATAGTAATTATATTCTTGTACACAGGAGCAGTATTATAGCAGTTATATTCTTCTACATAGGGGTAGTATTATAGTAGTTATATTCTTGTACATAGAGGCAGTATTATAGTAGTTATATTCTTGTACAGAGGGGCAGTATTATAGTAGCTATATTCTTGTACATAGCGTCACTATTATAGTAGTTATATTCTTGTACACAGGAGCAGTATTATAGTAGTTATATTCTTGTACAGAGGGGCAGTATTATAGTAGTTATATTCTTGTACATAGGGGCAGTATTATAGTAGTTATGTTCTTGTACATAGGGACAGTATTATAGCAGTTATATTCTTGTACATATGAGCAGTGTTATAGTAGTTATATTTCTGTACATAGGAGCAATATTATAGTAGTTATATTCTTGTACATAGGAGCAGTATTATAGTAGTTATATTCTTGTACATAGGAGCAGTATTATAGTAGTCATATTCTTGTACATAGGGGGCAGCATTATAGTAGTTATATCCTTGCACATAGGGGCAGTATTATAGTAGTTATATTCTTGTACATAGGAGCAGTATTATAGTAGTTATATTCTTGCACATAGGGGCAGTATTATAGTAGTTATATTCTTGTACATAGGAGCAGTATTATAGTAGTCATATTCTTGTACATAGGGGGCAGCATTATAGTAGTTATATCCTTGCACATAGGGGCAGTATTATAGTAGTTATATTCTTCTACATAGGAGCAGTATTATAGTAGTTATGTTCTTGTACATAGGAGCAGTATTATAGTAGTTATATTCTTGTACATAGGAGCAGTATTATAGTAGTTATATTCTTGTACATAGGAGCAGTATTATAGTAGTTATATTCTTGTACATAGGGAGCAGTATTATAGTAGTTATATCCTTGCACATAGGGGCAGTATTATAGTAGTTATATTCTTCTACATAGGAGCAGTATTATAGTAGTTATGTTCTTGTACATAGGAGCAGTATTATAGTAGTTATATTCTTCTACATAGGAGCAGTATTATAGTAATTATATTCTTGTACACAGGAGCAGTATTATAGCAGTTATATTCTTCTACATAGGGGTAGTATTATAGTAGTTATATTCTTGTACATAGAGGCAGTATTATAGTAGTTATATTCTTGTACAGAGGGGCAGTATTATAGTAGCTATATTCTTGTACATAGCGGCACTATTATAGTAGTTATATTCTTGTACACAGGAGCAGTATTATAGTAGTTATATTCTTGTACAGAGGGGCAGTATTATAGTAGTTATATTCTTGTACATAGGGGCAGTATTATAGTAGTTATGTTCTTGTACATAGGGACAGTATTATAGTAGTTATATTCTTCTACATAGGGGCAGTATTATAGTAGTTATATTCTTGTACATAGGGGCAGTGTTATAGTAGTTATATTCTTGTACATAGGAGCAGTATTATAGTAGTTATGTTCTTGTACATAGGAGCAGTATTATAGTAGTTATATTCTTGTACATAGGGTCAGTATTATAGTAGTTATATTCTTGTACATAGGAGCAGTATTATAGTAGTTATATTCTTGCACATAGGGGCAGTATTATAGTAGTTATATTCTTGTACATAGGGGCAGTATTATAGTAGTTATATTCTTCTACATAGGAGCAGTATTATAGTAGTTATGTTCTTGTACATAGGAGCAGTATTATAGTAGTTATGTTCTTGCACATAGGGGCAGTATTATAGTAGTTATATTCTTGTACATAGGAGCAGTATTATAGTAGTTATATTCTTGCACATAGGGGCAGTATTATAGTAGTTATATTCTTCTACATAGGGGCAGTATTATAGTAGTTATATTCTTGTACATAGGGGCAGTATTATAGTAGTTATATTCTTGTACATAGGAGCAGTATTATAGTAGTTATGTTCTTGTACATAGGAGCAGTATTATAGTAGTTATATTCTTGTACATAGGGTCAGTATTATAGTAGTTATATTCTTGTACATAGGAGCAGTATTATAGTAGTTATATTCTTGCACATAGGGGCAGTATTATAGTAGTTATATTCTTGTACATAGGGGCAGTATTATAGTAGTTATATTCTTCTACATAGGGGCAGTATTATAGTAGTTATGTTCTTGTACATAGGAGCAGTATTATAGTAGTTATATTCTTGTACATAGGAGCAGTATTATAGTAGTTATATTCTTGCACATAGGGGCAGTATTATAGTAGTTATATTCTTGTACATAGGAGCAGTATTATAGTAGTTATATTCTTGCACATAGGGGCAGTATTATAGTAGTTATATTGTACATAGGAGCAGTATTACAGTAGTTATATTCTTGTACATAGTGGTCTTTGTAGTTCCAGTACTGTTACATCAAACCCTTCTGTAGAACTTTACTCTCTTGTGTTGCTGTACTCTTACATAAGCCTCCATTGCAATCTCAGCTCTTCTGCATCAGTTCCTCTTTGCTTAGTCAATCTCGTTACATCAGTGTTCCAGCTCTGAATCACTTTGTGTTTCGTGCTGTTGAGGTTTTTCACTTTTGATAATTGATCCCTGTTTCTCATATGACCTGTACGTGCAGTATATTATAGCAGCACGGTTTGTTCTGTATAGTTGTACAGATGGGATCCAAGTATCGCTACTTTATGTACTTTATGTATCACATATATTCAGTGGTATAAAACTCCAGAAATGTTGAGACAGAAGTGTCATTAATGGCAACCTGTATTGCAGAACAATACTGGCCCTTTAAGACTGAGAAGCCTGGTGTAATAAATATATAATTACCGTATATATATGGTAATATACTTTCTTCTTCTGAATCAACAAGTTGAGAATTTAAATAATGAACTTGAGACACTTTTCCAGTAATGTGAGCGAATTTTAAAACCACAGAAGAAGATGTCAATGTCACTGGATGGAGCGAGAAGCTTTAGGCCGTTTTCTTGTACATTTACTCTTTAATGTATATTCACAGATCCATCAAATTATTGCCTGTCTGAAAACTGTCTTTCCTTCCCTGAAACTGTAACACTTTGGCAAGGACGCAACCTTTTTCATGTCCTTTAAATGTGCAAATCTATCTCTGTCATTGGAACTTTTTAATTGTTTCACCTCATCTTATGGATAAAAAGTACATTCACATTTGAACATTATTATAAAGCTAACGTAGAAAAAATTTTCCTAAAAAGTTGGCGAAATTTTTTTTTTCAGGCTTTGACATTTCTCATTCCTGAGAAAAAACTGTATTATATTTTCAACCACTTGGTGGCACTGTAGAGTATTGTACTGCTGAATAAAAATGCTCACAGCACTCCATGTGGCCAGGTAAAGTATAGCAAGTGGAATTTTATATTTTGGAAATATAGGGTCAGAATTTTAGGTGTAAACTGCTTGAAGTTTTCCAAAAGCACTTTGTGAAATTTGCTGTTCTTATGCTAATCATGACCTCTCAATCAACTTTTAGAAAAGTGTTCAGAGTTTGGGTGGGAAGGAAGTGGCCAAGCGTGGCTGACAAATTCATAAGTTACTCCACAAAGTGGTGTAAATTATAACAGAGTAAATTATAACAGAATTGTACTCCAGTCTGTCACAGGGTCCTTCTCCGGTATCACATAATCAACAGAGCAAGAGAAGAGTGAACAATCCCAAGACCTTTATTTAGGCAAAAATACGAAAGGTCCATATACGATCCACTACACAAAGGGTAAAATAGTCCAGAACATGAATGCAGTTCAGTAACAGGATAAAAGTCCAACAATCCGGCAGACAGAGGATAGCATAGTCCATGTAACGGGGTCTACCAAGCTGTGGTACCTCTTTCAGTACCACCCCGTGTTTCAGGAAGTCCACACTGCTTTTGCTTTGTTCTGAATGAAAGACAGAATTTCTTGATTACATGAGAGCATATAAAAGCTGACTGCTTCTACACGTATTTCCAGTCTAAGAACACCCTTTATTTACAGCACACAGAATATATAACACAGATACACAGGGCAGGCCAATAGGAACACAGCAGGCCAGACCTACATTACAATAGCCACAGGGGGCCGGAGCCTGCCAATATTTACTGTGGGAATTACAAAGGTGGGGGGAGGTCAGAAAGCGAATATCTTGTCCAGGGGCGCAGCCTGTGGACTGATGCATTTCACATGGAAACTATTATACATACATATACTGCATAACATTCTTGGTGCTGGTGGGTTCTGTAACAGTCCATATACTCTGCTTTCTCTCTGAGATGCTGTGAACACATCATCATTCCACACAGAACTCATCTGTGTCTCACCTCCCTGATATTTACAAGTCCCTCTCATTCACAGGTCAGGAGGGGAAAGGTCACAGGGGCTCATTGTTTCAACAAGCAAGGTCAACATGTCATTAGCATATTAGCAAACAATGCAGTGCTGTGGGGGCTGATATCAGATGGCAGCAACAGCCATTCATCAATTAGCAAATAACTCCTTCTACAAGAGAACGCCATGAAAATAAAGGTACCTTCACACTAAACGATATCGCTAGAGATCCGTGACGTTGCAGCATCCTGGCTAGCGATATCGTTCAGTTTGACACGCAGCAGCGATCAGAATCCTGCTGTGATGTCGTTGGTCGGGGCTAGAAGGCCAGAACTTTATTTGGTCGCTGGATCTCCCGCTGACATCGCTGAATCGGCGTGTGTGACACCGATTCAGCGATGTCTTCGCTGGTAACCAGGGTAAACATCAGGTTACTAAGCGCAGGGCCGCGCTTAGTAACCCGATGTTTACCCTGGTTACCATCCTAAAAGTAAAAAAAAAACGCTTCATATTTACCTTCCGCTGTCTGTCCCCGGCGCTCTGCTTTCCTGCACTCACTGTGAGCACAGCGGCCGGAAAGCAGAGCGGTGACGTCACCGCTCTGCTTTCCGGCCGCTGTGCTCACAGCCAGTACAGAGAAGCAGAGTGCCGGGGACAGACAGCAGAAGGTGAGTATGAAGCGTTTGTGTTTTTTACTTTTAGGATGGTAACCAGGGTAAACATCGGGTTACTAAGCGCGGCCCTGCGCTTAGTAACCCGATGTTTACCCTGGTTACCGGCATCGCTGGTCGCTGGAGAGCTGTCTGTGTGACAGCTCTCCAGCGACCAAACAGCGACGCTGCAGAGATCCGGATCGTTGTCTGGATCGCTGCAGCGTCGTTTAGTGTGAAGATATCTTAAGTAAAATAGAAATATACACAAAAATGATACCCACATAGCATATCCCACCATCACACAGTCCCTGGTTGGATTTACATTTTTGGCAGATGCACACGGTAGTTGAAGCATGCACCAAATTCATAAAAGAAGCACACGTCTCCTAATGAATTTTGTGCACAAAACACCATTCTTTATTAATCGGGGCTATAATAGGAATTATTACGATCTCGAACACAAAATCTCACAATTCTGGAAGATATATATACCTACAGTACAGACCAAAAGTTTGGACACACCTTCTTATTTAAAGATTTTTCTGTATTTTCATGATTATTAAAATTGTCCATTCACACTGAAGGCATCAAAACTCTGAATTAACACATGTGGAATTATATACTTAACAAAAAAGTGTGAAACAACTGAAATTATATCTTAAATTATAGGATCTTCAAAGTAGCCACCTTTTGCTTTGATGACTGCTTTGCACACTCTTGGCATTCTCTTGATGAGCTTCAAGAGGTAGTTACCGGGAATGGTTTTCACTTCACAGGTGTGCCCTGTCAGGTTTAATAAGTGGGATTTCTTGCCTTATAAATGGGATTGGGACCATCAGTTGTCTTGAGCAGAAGTCTGGTGGATACACAGCTGATAGTCCTACTGAATAGACTGTTAGAATTTGTATTATGGCAAGAAAAAAGCAGCTAAGTAAAGAAAAACGAGTGGCCATCATTACGTCAAGAAATGAGTCAGTCTGAAAAACTGGGAAAACTTTGAAAGTGTCCCCAAGTGCAGTGGCAAAAACTATCAAGTGCTACAAAGAAACTGGCTCACATGAGGACCGCCCCAGGAAAGGAAGACCAAGAGTCACCTCTGCTTCTGAGGATAAGTTTATCCGAGTCACCAGCCTCAGAAATCGCAGGTTAACAGCAGCTCAGATTAGAGACCAGGTCAATGCCACACAGAGTGCTAGCAGCAGACACATCTCTACAACAACTGTTAAGAGGAGACTTTGTGCAGCAGGCCTTCATGGTAAAATAGCTGCTAGGAAACCACTGCTAAGGACAGGCAACAAGCAGAAGAGACTTGTTTGGGCTAAAGAACACAAGGAATGGACATTAGACCAGTGGGCATCTGTGCTTTGGTCTGATGAGTCCAAATTTGAGATCTTTGTGCGACGCAGAAAAGGTGAACATATATACGCTACATGCCTGGTTCCCACCGTGAAGCATGGAGGAGGAGGTGTGATGGTGTGGGGGGGCTTTGCTGGTGACACTGTTGGGGATTTATTCAAAATTGAAGGCATACTGAATCAGCATGGCTACCACAGCATCTTGCAGCGGCATGCTATACCATCCGGCTTGCGTTTAGGTGGACCATCATTTATTTTTCAACAGGACAATGACCCCAAACACACCTCCAGGCTGTGTAAGGGCTATTTGACCAAGAAGGAGAGTGATGGGTGCTACACCAGATGACCTGGCCTCCACACTCACCAGACATGAACCCAATCGAGATGGTTTGGGGTGAGCTGGACCGCAGAGTGAAGGCAAAAGGGCCAACAAGTGCTAAGCATCTCTGGCAACTCCTTCAAGATTGTTGGGAGACCATTCTCGGTGACTACCTCTTGAAGCTCATCAAGAGAATGCCAAGAGTGTGCAAAGCAATCATCAAAGCAAAAGGTGGCTTGTCATGATTCCAATGGCAGGGAATCACAAAAGGACAAGCACCAACGAGCTCTAGGGTGATGGAACCTGAGCTGACCGCGACCCTAAACCTGAACACACAAATAACAATAGCCGGGGAACGTGCCTACGTTGATCCTAGACGTCTCGCACCAGCCGAAGATCTAACTTCCCCTATTAGAAGAAACACAGACCTCTCTTGCCTCCAGAGAAATACCCCACAGAAATAGCAGCCCCCCACATATAATGACGGTGAAATGAGAGGAAGGCACATACACAGTATGAAATCAGATTCAGCAAAATGAGGCCCGCTAAAACTAGATAGCAGAGGATACAAAAGTAAACTGTGCGGTCAGCAAAAAACCCTTCAAAAAACCATCCTGTAATTACTTGAACTCATGTTCCAACTCATGGAACATGAGGAGCAATTACAGCCCGCTAGAGCAACCAGCAGCAAAGAAACAATTATATGCAAGCTGGACAAGACAAAAATAAATCAAAACGTGGAACAAGAAAATCAAAAACTTAGCTTGTCCTGAAGATTACTGAAGCCAGAAGCTGAGGTAACAAAACACTCTGATAACCTTGATAGCTGGCGGGGAAATGACAAGAAAGCCCGGTTAAATAGGAAACTCCCAAATCCTAATAGAACAGGTGGACACCAGAGACAGCAGAACACAAATCACCCAGTACCATCAGTAACCACCAGAGGGAGCCCAAAAACAGAACTCACAACAGTGGCTACTTTGGAGAACTTGGAATATAAGACATAATTTCAGTTTTCACACTTTTTTGTTAAGTATATAATTCCACACGTGTTAATTCATAGTTTTGATGCCTTCAGTGTGAATTTACAAATTTCATAGTCATGAAAATACCGAAAAATCTTTAAATGAGGTGTGTCCAAACTTTTGGTCTGTACTGTACCTGCAATACATGTTTGGTACAAGCTATATTTAACTTCTAAAAGAATCTTTTAACTTTTACAACTTTGGAAAAACAATATATTTGACCTTGAAATGAAATCTTTGTCTGTGAGTCCCAGTGCTGCCGGCATTTCCAAGAATCTTTTTTCATCTACACTTTTAGAAGCAAAAAAAAAATTCCTTTAAAGTTTACCCATCCTAAATGTATCGTTATTCTTATTCCAATGTTTTCTACGTCGATCTTTTGGGCTATGTCTTTTAGCAAAGGTCGCTGACCCCCCCCTTGTGAAACATCAGAACAATAACTTAAAGCTTCTGGTATTTTATGCTAAATTTGTAATAGTGCTCAGTCACCCTATCCGCCTATCATGTGTCATTTTTAGCATTTGTTGGTGATGATCGAGCACTAAAATGCTCAGGTGCCCAATACTCGAATCGAGCAGGTCGGAGACTCGGATGTCTCTACTTGAGTACCGAGTATAATGGGAGTCAATGGAAAACTTGAGCATTTTTCTTGAAGACCCTAATAGGAGGGCAGGAATATTGCTGAAATGGACGGAAACAGCACTCAAATGGCATGGGAACAACACGGGTAGGCACCTGGATACATCTCTGACTCCCAGGTCGCTGCTGAGAATAATGTTGTCAGAGTATTACGCCACTTTTACGGACTGACAATAAAAAATATAAAACCGAAGATGAAATGAATTTTACAGGAAACACTATTAGGAAACATTTTTTTCCTGTATAATGACTTGTGTATAAGGCAAAATTAAAAAGAGAGAAAAAAACAACGCCTCATCCACCCCTTAAGACTGCGTGCCCACAATCAGTAATACTAGCGTTCTGGACGCAGGGTATTTTTGCTGAGTCTAAAATGTGGCGTTGGACAATACAAGCACAGTGGGTGGGATTAATAGAAATCCCATGCTCACTGTGCTTCTTTTTTTTGCTGTGTAAAATCCGCTGCGGTGCGTGTTTCTGAGCCGCAGCATGTCAATTTCTCTTGTGGGAACGCACAGTTTTCTGTGCAGAATTTCCCCTTAGACTTCTATTAGATGTGGAATATTCTCAGTTTAAAAAAGCCCATGCTTTGTAAGTACTTTTACGTAGGTGTTTATAGCTAGTTTTAATAAAAAAAATAATTTGCAAAATAGACACTTTTTGATAACCAGCCAATATAAAGCAGACAGCTGCGGGCTGATATAAGGCTGGGAAGGTATCTAGTTATTTGGCTCTTCCCAGCCTAAAAATACCAGCCTGAAGCCGCCCCAGAATTGGCACATCAGATGAGATACACCAAATCTGGCGCTTTGCCCTACTCTTTCCTGTTGTGCTGGTGCTGTGGCAATCAGGGTAATGGTAGTTGGGGTTGATGACAGCTGTGATTTGTCAAAAATTACAGTTGCCATCGACCTCTGGGGTTGGTAATGGATAGGTGTCTATCATCTGCTAGGTCCATCTCTGGCCAAACATCATCTGTTAGGTGAAACTCGGGAGGCCCCCAATCCACATCAGCTTCTCGGCTGGTCCTTCTGACACTGGTGAGGTTTCGGCCAACTTTCATCTGTCTTTAGGCTTCTTCATACTTTGTCCTTTTTATATTGAGGAATGGGCAAAAATGTTTTGGTTCTCCTCCTTTCGGGAAAGACTTGCAATAGACACGTCCTTGTGCACTTCTTTTGTGGTGCACACTGTCCTTTTTTTGAACTTGGGTGTAAAAAGTTATAATCTGAAACAAAAACAACAAAAAATGAAATAAATGTATGTATGAAGCAATGTCTTATGTAGGTTATTTGTGTACCCAAGGTGCACAGTGTCCAGAGTGGGACGTGCGGATAAGCTCCAAGCACTGGGTTGTAGTTTACATTAAAAAGATGTGGCTTAGACTGTAATAATCATCCCACATAATATACAGGGAAGCTGCAGATCTCATTATCGCTGTCTAAAAGCAAAATATGATGTGAATCCATAGTAAGACGGGAAAATTGAGCGACTTCAGTGGCAATGATGCCTGGTGATGGGTGCTAAATGAATCGCGGCCAGAACTTCCCAAACTGACAACTTGGTGGGGTTTTCTCATACATCGGTGTGAAGAATGTGCTGAAAATTGTGTGATCATGGAAAAAGATCCCACAGATGGAGAATGTGAAGAATCGTTGTAACTAACAGTCAAAACTGCAGCGGAGTACAGCACTTGACTAACTGTCCACACGCACAACACCAGTAGCGTAACTAGATTCCGATGGGCTTACATTATGGACCCCTTCCTGGTATAATGTCCCCATCATGTAATATTGTCCCCCATTTTGGCCCCTTCCAGGAATAATGTCCCCATCCTGGCCCTTTCCAGTAACCATATTCCCTATCCTGGTAAAATGCTCCCCCATTTTTGGCCCTTCCTGGTATAATGCCTTTCATCCTGGGCCCCTTCCTGGCATAATTTTTCTCATCGTGTAATAATGTCCCCCATCCTGGGCCCGTCCAGTAATAATGCCCCCCCATCCTGGTACAATGCTGCCCCATTCTTGGCCTCTTCCTGGTGTAATGCCTGCCATGCTGGGCCCCTTGGTGTTATAAAGTTCCCCATCATGTAATAATGTCCCCCATCCTCGACCCTTCCAGTAATAATGTCCCCCGTCCTGGTATAATGCTCCCCCATTCTTGGCCCTTCCTGGTATAATGCTTTCCATCCTGGGTCCCTTCCTGGTATAATTTTTCCCATCATGTAAGAATGTCCCCCATCCTGGCCTTTTACAATAATAATAATGTCCCCATCCTAGGCCTTTCCAGTAATAATGTCCCCCATCCTGGTTCAATGCTGCCCCATTCTTGGCCCTTTCCTGGTGTAATGCCTGCCATTCTGGGCTCCTTAGTGGTATAAAGTTCCCCATCATGTAATAATGTCCTCCATCCTCGACTCTTCCAGTAATAATGTCCCCTGTCCTGGGCCCTTCCAGTAATAATGTACCTCATCCTGGTATAATGCTCCCCCATTCTTGGCCCTTCCTGGTATAATGCTTTCCATCCTGGGTCCCTTCCTGGTATAATTTTTCCCATCATGTAAGAATGTTCCCCATCTTGGCCCTTTCCAATAATGTCCCCCACCCTAGGCCCTTCCAGTAATAATGTCCCCCATCCTGGTATAATGCTCCCCCATTCTTGGCCCTTCCTGGTATAATGCCTTTCATCCTGGGCCCCTTCCTGGCATAATTTTTCCCATCGTGTAATATGTCCCCCATCCTTGCCCCTTCCAATAATAATGTCCCCCATCCTGGGTCCGTCCAGTAAAAATGTCCCCCCCCCCCATCCTGGTACAATGCTGCCCTATTCTTGGCCTCTTCCTGGTGTAATGCCTGCCATGCTGGGCCCCTTAGTGTTATAAAGTTCCCCATCATGTAATAATGTCCCCCATCCTCGACCCTTCGAGTAATAATGTCCCCCATCCTGGTATAATGCTCCCCCATTCTTGGCCCTTCCTGGTATAATGCTTTCCATCCTGGGCCCCTTCCTGGTATAATTTTTCCCATCATGTAAGAATGTTCCCCATCCTGGCCCTTTCTAATAATAATGTCCCCCGTCCTAGGTGTTTCCAGTAATAATGTCCCCCATCCTGGCATAATGCTCCCCCATTCTTGGCCCCTTCCTGGTATAATGCCTACAATCATGGTCTCCTTCCGTTCTACTCCAGCACATTTTAAAAAGAAACAATTATTCTTACCTTCCTCTGTTCTCATGACGTGTGATATTCTCCTCTATAGTTGGCCCCACTCCCGCTTAGGCCCTGTCCCACCCTCTGTGACCACGATCGTTACGCCCCTGTAGAACTTATCTTCTCTTAGTCTGGATGGGCATTAGCAGCAGAAAACCAGCTCTAGTGCTATTAAAATGGACAAGACTCCAGTGTGCAAAAGAGCAAATATTATATCATTGAATCCAGATTTATGTTGCACCATATTGAAGGGAAGGTCAAAATTTGGCACAAGCAGCATGAATCCATGAATGATTCCTGCCGAGTTAGGGAGTGATGTAGTAATGGTAGGGGAAGGTTTTTCTTTGTATATCCTGGCCTCTCTGATTCCTGTGGTTGGATAACCTCTTCCTGTCTGGCTGGTGGAGGTATAATGGAGGGGAAAGGTAAGGGGTTTTTGCCACAACCTGGGTCATGTGATACCTGTGAATGGACATTTGGACCTAATCATAGTGGCCAACCAAGTCCATCCCTTCACGGCAGCTTTTTACCCTATGACAGAAGGGGCAATGCCAGAAGGGTCGTATAGACATGGATTGGTTACGAGAACATGTCTAAGGGCTTTCTGGATTCACTGTCCTTTTAATCTTGTAGAGCAACTCCAAGACGAGGTACAACGGCCTGCTCAGAGGTTGTCAGTATCTCCGTATAATTTCCACTATCTGTGAAAATCTATCGTGTCCACGTTCACCAGTGTTCTTGCACGATGGCCTTCACAAGTGATCATCAGACATGTTAATTACCGGGGTGCAGTGCCCGCTGCAGCAGTATCGCTTAACAGATGCTTGCCCTTAGCTCCTTGTACAGAAGCAATGCTTTTGTAATGCAAATGCAAGTGGTTGTAGTTGCCCTTGTTATGGGGTCAGACCCCATATTGTGGTGCCTTTTTTAAACATGATCGGATGTAGTGGTCTTTGGTGGTAGAGTAGACCCCACTCATAAATGGTGGAAGGATGCAGGCGGTACACAGTATTTATTAGAAAAAAATAACTTACAAGGAGGCAACGAACTTGATGGTCACAACTGTCTAACATGAGGCAACATTTTCACTTGCACAGACCCAAGAAGTTGACATGCCGAGCAGCGGTCCACTATACGTCTACGCTTCACAGTCAGGAGCACGCCTCTCTGCTCCCTCTTGCTGAGACACCCTTGGCATTTCTAATGACCGCTCCCACTAAGGCTTGAGATAGGGTTTGTGCTTCTTTTTAGTACTTATTAGCTTCGGACCATTGAGACATTCTGCCTGAGCCGATAAATCGTCACCCCTATTATCTAGTGTCAAAAGATCATATGCCTGATCAGCCAATCACTGACAACACCAGCAGGGGGCGTGTCTCAGACCCTGATTGGCTGAGCGTCATTTCCTACAATTTCCCGCGTAGAAGCAGAGAACGTCGGAGGACCAAAACAACCCTGGAATAGGACCAGGAACAGATCCGAGAGCTGAACATTGCTTCTTTTTATTTTTTTATAAAAATGTAATCCCAATGGACAACCCCTTTAAGATCATTAAGAAATCCTTTAAAGCTCTGCCTTTTACTGACTATTTCACAGGTTGGGATTTCAGGCTAACCAGACAGACAGCCATCTGCAGCGAGATAATAACCGGCTAGTAACAAATGCCCTTCAAAATGTTCTGATCCGTCTCCGTACATGCAGCATTTACCAGTACAAGCAATTTCCTGCCCAAAAATGTTTAAAAAAAATCATAAAAAACACCATAATGTCTCAGTACAGCACCATAAACAGCTATCATCTCGGAGCACATTGTAGGGTGAGGATTAGCGCTCATTTCCAACAATTCTTTTACCTTCGGGTGAACGCTCATCGTTATAGCCGGCGTTGTATCATTTTCTTCCCGAGCTTTAATGTTGCACATAATTAATTTTTTAGCTACCTCCAGCTCCGGCATTAAATTAGTAAATTAAAATTCCCACTTGAACAGCCTTCAAATCATGCTCCATATGGCATTTGTACATTAAGGTAATTCTGCTTTGCGAGGAGCATTTGGGCAACGTACAGTGCGGCTCCTTATTGGTTTAGTGAAAATTTTTCAAAGTTATGCGATTGCGAGAAATAGAAAAAAAAAAGAAAGAAAACTTTTTACAAAGACATTTTGGCATTTACATTTTCTTCCAGTTGGTGGAACGTGAATATTTTTGTGTCCTTTGTATGAAGCTTTGCCTAGGAGTACTATAAAGCCCATTTACTGAATTTCTCTATATTATTAAGTCCAGTGCAGCATGAAAAGCAAAAAAAAAAAAACAACGGTGAGCGCACAACAAAAAATTCTCTTCCCTGGATGAGAAATTGCTCGAAAAATTCACAATAAGGCGTCTTCCAACGACTTAATAAGATGCTGTGAATAGAAGAACATTTCTTCTCTATAATCGTCCACCTACTCCCACTTTTAGCTAAATAATGCAAATATATTATATTACAAAATGTGCATAAAGTATTTGTGAGCAGTCACAGCAACAGCAATGTGGCCGCCATCTCTGTGCTAAGGTTTTAGTAATGCACAGCTTGCTACAGGGAGAGGTATAGTCTCTATCATACTTTGTAGGTAAAGATAGTACTATCTCTGTGTTCCCTAGAAACTATGCAGGTACAGATAGTACTGCCTTCTCCTCTCTCCCTGCAAATAATGTAGATATAGTACTGCCTCCCCGACTCTCGCTGTAAATGACTGAGGTAGTACTCTCTATATGTTCATGTAAATGTACAAGGCACAGATAGTGCTACCTCCCTGTCTTTCTGTAAAGGATATAGGCATGTAGGCACAGATAGTACTGCTTCTTTATCTCTCCCTGTAAATGATGAAGGTAAAGAAAATACTGTCTCCCTGTTCCTTCCTGCATACATAGGATGAACAGATACTACTACCTCCTTGCCCCTGTCTTTCCATGTAAATGACTGAGACGCAGATAGTGCTGACTCCCTCTCTCAGACCCATTAATGATGCAGGAACAGATAATACTACCTCCGTGCCTCTCCCTGTAAATGACTGAGATGCAAAGGGTACTGCCTCTCTGTATGGTCATGTAAATATCTGAGGCACAGATAGTGCTTCTTCCCTATCTATTTAAATTGATATAGTTTCAGATAGTACTGCCTCTCTTTCTCCCCTATAATGACCGTGCAGAAAATACTCTCCTTGACTCTCGATAAAAAAAGGACCTACAGATACTACAGCCTCCCTGTTTCTCCCTGTAAATGACTGAGGCATAGATAGTGCTGTAACCCTGTCTCTCCCTGTAAATGATATAGGTAGAGATATTACTGCTTTTTTGTCTTCCTGTAAATGATGGAGCTATTGAATATACTGTTTCCCTGCCTCTCCCTGTATATAGTGGATGTACAAATACTACAGCCTCCCTGTCGCTCCATATAAATTACTGAAGCACAGATAGTGCTGCCTCCCTGTCTCTCCCTGTAAATGACATAAATAGAGATAAGAAGTTAGTACTGCCTAACCGTCACTTCTTGCAAATAATGTAAATTTAAACAATACATTAGCTTACATTAAATAATGTAAACTTTGTAAATAATAGATTCAAACATTATTGTCTTTATCTTTATCTATGTAAACATTGAAGATTTAAGATACCAATTCTATTGTCTTGTTGTCTTTCCCTACAGTGGCATGTAAAGTTTGGGCACCCCTGGTCAAAATTAATGTTATTGTGAAAAGTTAAGCAAGTTGAAGATGAAATAACCCTTAAAAGGCCTAAAGTTAAAGATGACACATTTTCTTTGTATTTTAGGCAAAAAAAAATATATATTTTCATCTTTGAAATTTTTAAAATTACATAAAGTAAAATTGTCTGATGCAAACGTTTGGGCAAACTGCATTGTCAGTACCTTGTAGCACCCCCTTTTGCAAGTATCACAGCTTGTAAATACTTTTTGTACCCAGATAAGAGTCTTTCAATTCTTGTTTGAGGGATTTTCAGCCATTCTTCCTTGGACAATTTTCCAATTCTGTGAGATTCCTGGGTCGTCTTGCAGGCACTGCTATTTTGAGGTCAAGCCACAGATTTTTAATGTTGTACTTCTCAGGGGCTATTGTAAAACCTTCAGCTTGTACCTTTTGAGGTCGTCTATTGTGGATTTTTCTGTGTGTTTAGGATCATTATCCATTTTTAGAAGCCATCCTCTTCCTCTTTCACCTTCAGCTTTTTACAGAAGTTATGTTTGCATCAAGAATTTGTTGAAATTTCATTGAATCCATTATTCCTTCTACCCGTGAAATGTTCCCTGTGCCATTGGCTGCAACTCAACCCCAAATTATGATTGATTCACTCCCATGCTTAATGGTTGGTGAGATGTTCTTTTTCTGAAATTTTGTGCCCTTTTTTCTCCACAAATGCCTTTGATCATTGTGGCCCAACAGTTCTATTTTAACCTCATCGGTCCACAGAACTTGTTTCTAAAATACATCATGCTTAATGTTTTTTTTGCATACGTCTGATGCTGAATTTTATGATGAGGATACAGGAGAGGTTTTCTTCTGATGACTCCTCCATGAAGGCCTTATTTGTGCAGGTGTCTGAGAACTGTAGAACAATGTACCACAACTCCAGAGTCTTCTAAATCTTTCTGAAGGTATTTTGCAGTCAAGTAAGGTTTCTGATTTGGCTCTCTACCAATTCTACGAGCAGCTCTCATTAAAATTTTGCTTGTTCTTCCAGATCTTATCTTGACCTTCAGTGTTCCTGGTAACTGCCATTTCTTAACCCCTTTATCCCATATGACGTACTATCCCATCGAGGTGCCCTGGGACTTAATTCCCAGTGGTGGGATAGTACGTCATATGCGATCGGCCGCGCTCACGGGGGGAGCGCGGCCGATCGCGGCCGGGTGTCAGCTGCCTATCGCAGCTGACATCCGGCACTATGTGCCAGGAGCGGTCACGGACCGCCCCCGGCACATTAACCCCCGGCACACCGCGATCAAAGATGATCGCGATGTGCCGGCGGTATAGGGAAGCTTCCCGCAGGGAGGGGGCTCCCTGCGGGCTTCCCTGAGCCCCCCGCAGCAACGCGATGTGATCGCGTTGCTGCGAGGGTCTTACCTCCCTCCCTGCTTCCTCCAGCCCCGGATCCAAGATGGCCGCGGATCCGGGTCCTGCAGGGAGGGAGGTGGCTTCACAGAGCCTGCTCAGAGCAGGCACTGTGAAGCAGCCTGCACTTCTCTCAGATCGGTGATCTGACAGAGTGCTGTGCAAACTGTCTGATCATCGATCTGTGATGTCCCCCCCTGGGGCAAAGTAAAAAAGTTAAAAAAAATTTTTTCCAAATGTGTAAAAAAAAAAAAAATTTCCAAAATAATGAAAAAAAAAAATATTATTCCCATAAATACACTTCTTTATCTAAATTAAAAAAAAAACAATAAAAGTACACATATTTAGTATCGCCGCGTCCGTAACGACCCGACCTATAAAACTGGCCCACTAGTTAACCCCTTCAGTAAACACCGTAAGAAAAAAAAAAAAAAGAGGCAAAAAACAACGCTTTATTATCATACGGCCGAACAAAAAGTGGAATAACACGCGATCAAAAAGACAGATATAAATAACCATGGTACCTCTGAAAGCGTCATCTTGTCCTGCAAAAAACGAGCCGCCATACAGCATCATCAGCAAAAAAATAAAAAAGTTATAGTCCTCAGAATAAAGCGATGCAAAAATAATTATTTTTTCTATAAAATAGTTTTTATCGTATAAAAGCGCCAAAACATAAAAAAATAATATAAATGAGGTATCGCTGTAATCGTACTGACCCGAAGAATAAAACGGCTTTATCAATTTTACCAAACGCGGAACGGTATAAACGCCTCCCCCAAAAGAAATTCATGAATAGCTGGTTTTTGGTCATTCTGCCTCACAAAAATCGGAATAAAAAGCGATCAAAAAATGTGACGTGCCCAAAAATGTTACCAATAAAAACGTCAACTCGTCCCGCAAAAAACAAGACCTCACATGACTCTGTGGACCAAAATATGGAAAATTTATAGCTCTCAAAATGTGGTAACGCAAAAAATATTTTTTGCAATAAAAAGCGTCTTTCAGTGTGTGACGGCTGCCAATCATAAAAATCCGCTAAAAAACCCGCTATAAAAGTAATTCAAACCCCCCTTCATCACCCCCTTAGTTAGGGAAAAATAAAAAAAAAGTATTTATTTCCTTTTTTTTACCATTAGGGCTAGGGTTAGGGTTAGGGTTGGGGTTAGGGCTAGGTTTAGGGCTAGGGTTAGGGCTAGGGTTAGGGCTAGGGTTAGGGTTGGGGCTAGGGTTAGGGCTAGGGTTGGGGCTAGGGTTAAGGCTACCGTTAGGGTTGGGGCTAAAGTTAGGGTTAGGGTTGGGGCTAAAGTTACGATTAGGGTTTAGATTACATTTACGGTTGGGAATAGGGTTGGGATTGGGGCTAGGGGTGTGTCAGGGTTAGAGGTGTGGTTAGGGTTACTGTTGGGATTAGGGTTAGGGGTGTGTTTGGATTAGGGTTTCAGTTATAATTGGGGGGTTTCCACTGTTTAGGCACATCAGGGGCTCTCCAAACGCGACATGGCGTCCGATCTCAATTCCAGCCAATTCTGCGTTGAAAAAGTAAAACAGTGCACCTTCCCTTCCGAGCTCTCCCGTGTGCCCAAACAGGGGTTTACCCCAACATATGGGGTATCAGTGTACTCAGGAAAAATAGGACAACAACCTTTGTGGTCCAATTTCTCCTGTTACCCTTGGGAAAATACAAAACTGGGGGCTAAAAAATAATTTTTGTGGGAAAAAAAAAGATTTTTTATTTTCACGGCTCTGCGTTATAAACTGTAGTGAAACACTTGGGGGTTCAAAGTTCTTACAACACATCTAGATAAGTTCCTTGGGGGGTCTAGTTTCCAAAATGGGGTCACTTGTGGGGGGCTTCTACTGTTTAAGTACATTAGGGGCTCTGCAAACGCAATGTGACGCCTGCAGACCATTCCATCTAAGTCTCCATTCCAAATGGCGCTCCTTCCCTTCCGAGCCCTTCCATGCGTCCAAACGGTGGTTCCCCCCCACATGTGGGGTATCAGCGCACTCAGGACAAATTGGACAACAACTTTTGGGGTCCAATTTCTCCTGCTACCCTCGGGAAAATACAAAACTGAGGGCTAAAAAAATAAATTTTGTGGGAAAAAATTTCTGTTTTATTTTTACGGCTCTGCATTATAAACTTCTGTGAAGCCCTTGGTGGGTCAAAGCGCTCACCACACATCTAGATAAGTTCCTTAGGGGGTCTACTTTCCAAAATGGTGTCACTTGTGGGGGGTTTCAATGTTTAGGCACATCAGTGGCTCTCCAAATGCAACATGGCGTCCCATCTCAATTCCTGTCAATTTTGCATTGAAAAGTCAAACGGCGCTACTTCCCTTCCGAGCTCTCCCATGCGCCCAAACAGTGGTTTACCCCCACATATGGGGTATCAGCGTACTCAGGACAAATTGTACAACAACTTTTGGGGTCCAATTTCTTCTCTTACCCTTGGGAAAATAAAAAATTGGGGGCGAAAAGATCATTTTTGTGAAAAAATATGATTTTTTATTTTTACGGTTCTGCATTATAAACTTCTGTGAAGCACTTGGTGGGTCAAAGTGCTCACCACACCTCTAGATAAGTTCCTTAGGGGGTCTACTTTCCAAAATGGTGTCACTTGTGGGGGGTTTCAATGTTTAGGCACATCAGGGGCTCCCCAAACGCAACATGGCGTCCCATCTCAATTCCAGTCAATTTTGCATTGAAAAGTCAAATGGCGCTCCTTCGCTTCCGAGCTCTGTCATGCGCCCAAACAGTGGTTTACCCCCACATATGGGGTATCGGCGTACTCAGGACAAATTGTACAACAACTTTTGGGGTCCATTTTCTCCTGTTACCCTTGGTAAAATAAAACAAATTGGAGCTGAAGTAAATTTTTTGTGAAAAAAAGTTAAATGTTCATTTTTATTTAAACATTCCAAAAATTCCTGTGAAGCACCAGAAGGGTTAATAAACTTCTTGAATATGGTTTTGAGCACCTTGAGGGGTGCAGTTTTTAGAATGGTGTCACACTTGGGCATTTTCTATCATATAGACCCCTCAGAATGACTTCAAATGAGATGTGGTCCCTAAAAAAAAATGGTGTTGTAAAAATGAGAAATTGCTGGTCAACTTTTAACCCTTATAACTCCCTAACAAAAAAAAATTTTGGTTCCAAAATTGTGCTGATGTAAAGTAGACATGTGGGAAATGTTACTTATTAAGTATTTTGTGTGACATATCTCTGTGATTTAATTGCATAAAAATTCAAAGTTGGAAAATTGCGAAATTTTCAAAATTTTCGCCAAATTTCCGTTTTTTTCACAAATAAACGCAGGTAATATCAAATAAATTTTACCACTATCATGAAGTACAATATGTCCCGAGAAAACATTGTCAGAATCACTGGGATCCGTTGAAGCGTTCCAGAGTTATAACCTCATAAAGGGACAGTGGTCAGAATTGTAAAAATTGGCCCGGTCATTAACGTGCAAACCACCCTTGGGGCTTAAGGGGTTAATTACATTTTTAATTGAGGAAAGGGCAACTTGAAGACAGTTTGCTATCTTATAGCCTTCTCCTGCTTTCTGGGCCTCCACCATTTTCAGAGTGCTAGGCAGTTGCTTAGAAGAACCCATGGCTGCTGTTTTTTGGCACAAGGTTTGAGGCTGGGTTTTTACAAAGCTGAGAAATTTGCATCACCTGGCCTTTCCTAACAATAATAGTGAACAAGCCATAACTCTAACAGGCTAATTAAGGTCTGAAACCTTGGTCAAAGTTATCTGATCACACAAATCTCGAAGGGTGCTCAAACGTTTGCATTGGGCCATATTTCCTTTTTGTAATTTTTAAAATGTAAAAGCTGGAAAAAAAATAAAATTATATATATATAATGTATTATTTTGCCTAATATATGAAGGACATGTGTTAACTTTAGGTCTTTTAGAGATCATTTCAACTTGCTTTAACTGTTCACGCTAACAGTAATTTTGACCAAGGGTGACCAAACTTTTACATGCCACTGTAGTTGTGGCTTCTTTATTCTGAAATTGATAAATGCACAGATAGTACTCTCTCTTTGTCTCTTTCTGAAATTGATGTAGATGTCAAATTTTGCTTCTATTTACTTTGAGTAATTATTGTTGGCTTATATAGTACTGCCTTCCTTTCTGTCCTTGTAAATTAAGTAGATGTAGTTGGTACTGCTTTGCTCTCTGTAAACAATGAAGGCACAGATAGTATTGCCTCCCTCTCTCTATAAACCATGAAGGCACAGATAGTATTGCTTCCCTCTCTCTATATAAACGATGAAGGCACAGATAGTATTGCCTCCTCTCTGTAAACGATGAAGGCACAGATAGTATTGCCTCCCTGTAAACCATAAAGACACAGATAGCATTGCTTTCCTCTCTATAAACGATGAAGGCACAGATAGTATTGCCTCCCTCTCTCTATATAAATGATGAAGGCACAGATAGTATTGCCTCCCTCTCTCTGTAAACGATGAAGGCACAGATAGTATTGCCTCCCTGTAAACCATAAAGACACAGATAGCATTGCTTCCCTCTCTATAAACGATGAAGGCACAGATAGTATTGCCCCCTTCTCTCTGTAAAGTGAAGACACAGATAGCATTGCTTCCCTCTCTCTGGAAACAACGAAGGCACAGATGGTTCTGCCTCCTTGTTTGTCCCTGTAAATGGTATTGCTGCAGATGTTACAGCCTCCCTTCACTTTATTTCATTATTGTTGGCTTAGATAGCACTGACTCTCTAACGCTCACTGTAAATGATGTAAATGTCAATGGTACTATCAGCCTCTCTTTGCAAGTCATTAAGGCACAGATAGTACTGTCTCCTTGTATCTCTCTACAAATTATCAATACCATTGTGGTATAATCTGGATGCTCTCTAATATAGGAGTATGTAAAGCCTTTTTGGATATTTTTAAATTACAGTAATGTAATTAATCTTCCATTATTAGATTTGCCCACTACACCAGCACTGATAACAGAAGTTCCTTAGTAAATGAAAGGCTGGCATTTTTTCACAAACTCTCGTTAAGGAAGACAATGCTTACAATTGTTTAGCTGAAGTTTAATTTGCCATGCCCCGAGCCATGACTAATTAAACAAAACTACTATTTCAGGATAAAATATGTTAGTTTAACTGATGAATGCAGCAGGAGAAGGATCACGGATAATTACTACTCTCCAAAATCCCTTGTTCGGCACTTAAACAAAGACAAAGATTCACTCCATTTCCAGTTTTCCTTCGGGAGTATTTACAGTCGTAAGGAGCAGACGGCAAGGATCAGATTGTATTTCTGAACTGCGTTCAAGAGCCTCGCTCTAATTACCTCTCAATATTTATTAATAGCGATGTTAAAATCTATAGTACATGGATAACTATAGTGCGCCTGATGATGCTCCATGTAAATGGTATTCAATTTTATTGATCATATCCAATGACATCAATGCAATATATCATGTATCCCAATGATATCGGCACTACAATGCTGTCCAGACTATTAAATGAGGATGTCAAGGCACAATAACATGCAGGATTTTCTCCAGCAATGGTTCACCACTGTTTATGAATCTTTGCTGCAGCCTTGCAACCACATGGGACCATAGGCAGACATGAAGAAGATTAAGGGTACCGTCACACAGTGGCATTTTGATCGCTACGACGGCACGATCCGTGACGCTCCAGCATCGTAACAATATCGCTCCAGCGTCGTAAACTGCTGTCACACTTTGCAATGTACGACCCTGGAGCGATAATTTCATGACGTATGTGCGATGTAGAAGCCGTTGGTTACTATGCGCACATCGTATACAATATCGTGCACACCTTTGTTACACCATGCGATCACGCCGCCACAGCGGGACACTAGACGACGAAAGAAAGTTTCAAACGATCTGCTACGACGTACGATTCTCAGCGGGGTCCCTGATCGCAGGAGCGTGTCAGACACAGCGAGATCGCTGGAACGTCACGGATATATCGCTGGAACGTCACAAATCGTGCCGTCGTAGCAATCAAAATGCCACTGTGTGACGGTACCCTAACGGAGAACTCCTATCCACAGCTGAAATTATAATGCAGCACTTTTCTGAAACGCATTATGATTCTGAGCATCTAAAGAAATTTGGCATATTCTTTCAAATTTAGCAGGGAAATTCAATTTACAACAAATTTATTAAATGTGACTCAAATGTGTTTTCATGCTCTGTACTCTCTCAGATCTAACAACCTGGTCAAATGTAGGGTTTTACTAAAATAAAAAATTATACCTACCTATATATGGCTTTCACCTTCTCCATACAGCTCCCTACCTTACCATTCTTCTTTACTTAGGCCTTCAGTCTTCATCTTCACAGGGTCTTCAGCACCTTATGTTTTGCCCACTTACATCATTGACAACATGCAAGGTCAAGTCAGTGCTGGAGACACCTGAGCCCGGACCAGAACTATAGCGATGAAGACCCAACACCTGTAAAGAGTAGACTGGATTAGTGCTATACGGATGAAGACCCAAGACCTGTGAAGAGCAGACCTGACTGGAACTATAAGGATGAAGAGCCAAGACCTTTGAAGAGTAGACCCAACTGGAACTAAAGGGATGAAGACCAAAGACCTGTGAAGAGTAGAGCGAACTGGGTCTATAATGCTGAAGACCCAAGTCCCGTGAAGAGTAGACTGGACTGGGACTTTAGAGGTGAAGACTAAGACCTTTGAAGAGTACACCAGACTGGAACTATAGAGATGAAGTCTTACACCTGTGAAGACTAGACCAGATGACAATTATAAGGATGAAGACCCAAGATCTGTGAAGAGTAGACCAGACTAAAAGTACAGGGATGAAGACCACAGACATGTGAAGAATAGGCCAGACTGGAGCTACAGGGATCAAGACCCAAGTCCTGTGAAGAGTAGACTGGACAGAAACTATAGGGATGCAGACACAAGTCCCGTGAATACTAGTAGACCGGGCTGGAACTATGAAGACCAGGAGGGGAGCTGCATGAAGAATGTGGGCCTGAGGAAGGTGATTGTAATTTTTTTTAAACTCTTCTCCAGCCGTTTTTAATCCATCAAAACGGCAGCCGACCAACATTATATTGTATACGCAAATTGCAAAAATAATTGAGTTCTCTCATCTCTAATCAAGACAAGAGAAAATCTTTTTTTTTTTTTTTTAAGATCTGTCCCTAATGCCATCTTGATAAATGTAGGTCAACTGCATTGAAAAAATAAAATAATGGATGGAAATGCTGCTAAAGACTTTGTATCTTGTGTTTGGTCTGAACTAGGTAAGTGTCTAATTAACAGAATAGAGGTTTAGTAATTTTCCCAAGGGCCTGATCCCATTATTTTAGGGGCATATTAAATAATATCTATTCAGTTCCCCCGTAATTTACGTTGAATAGGATTTTTGGTTTGGGCTTTATTGCCCCGTATCTGACTCTGACTTAGCTTTCCTTCTCTGTATCTTCATTTCAGTCTTGAAAATATCAATATTTTACTTCTATAAAGCATGGAGTTACAAAAAGGTTGTTAATTGGTGCTTGCAGTGTGTAATTCCTGGATGTCTCATGCTCAGAGAAGCATTGGATGTGACGTGTCCCAGGTACATTGTATTCTATACATATTCTCCATGCTTAGTATTGTGCAATGACATTTTTATTACTAACTCTTACTAATTTAAATCCGCAATCAACAGAAATGATGGGCGCACGCAAACTGACTGCTTAATTAAAACCGCTGGCAGCTCGATCACACGGAAAGCAACTGTAAAGCAGGGCGAAGCGTGCATTTCTCCTTGAATAAAATGGGTTTCTTAATCATGTTAGGAATTGAATTTGCAAAGATGATAGTCGAGTTATTACATTTATTTTATGTTCATGGTTAAGAATTTTTCTTTCAAGTAATGTTGATGGAAAAGAAATTAATCAAGACTATGCAGAACTGGGAGATTTCCATGGTTTGGATTGAAAAACAAAAACTGTCCCCCTCAGAAAGTGAAAAAAAAATCCTATTTATATAACAGCTTTCTCTTCTTATCTCTCTGCAGGAAATCCCTGACTAATATATAAAAGGAACTTGTCAGTCTGATTTTACATATAGTACTGATATGGCTGGATTGGCTCTTGTCCGCCAATAAAAATTATACCTTTCCTGTAGAAATCCAACATGCCAGTCACAAGAAATTTAGTGTAGAAACCATATGCAAAATTGGCTGGAAGTGCACTGGGGAAGTGTCAATGCACTTGGAAGATTCCATAGACATGCCCCCAGTGCACTTCCAGCCTTATTTTCCTATAACTTCTACACTATATTTCTAATGACTGGCACATCGGATCTCTACAAAAAAGGTATAATTTTTATTGGGAAACAAGCACCTATAAAGCCATATGACTAGTTCATAATTAAAAACGTGACAACAGGATCCCTTTAAGGTTTATTCCCCATCTTCCACAGGACATGCCATAAATATTAATCTACATCTTTTTAGGCACCTGGTTAATTCAGTTTTGAGGATTAATGGAGAAAACATCATATTACGTAAAGTAACTTTTTTTTTATTATTCCTAGTCCCCTAATCTATATAATTCTGCCAGTATTATTTTACTAGTTGCTCTATTCTTTCTAAAAAAAAATCATAGTATATTTCTCTCCAGCTGAGTCATGTCATCTCATCATGATCCCCTGGAAATGTCATGCCTTTAAGTTCTCTGTGTCACAATATTAGTCACCAGAACTGCCTGTATGAAGAAATTACATGGACTGTGCCACTGAAATTTTCCATAGGAAATGGAGACAGAAACTCCTATCACAGTTACTGATGATGACTAGACAGCCCCTGTCCCATAGCTACAAGTAAGGAAATCAGAGTTTATCTTCCCTGACTGTATACTTATATTGTTTTAGCTTATTTAGAAGAAAATAAAGAGAAGAATAATTACATTGACCCCATAATAGGCGGAAATTAATACTGGCTCTAGCCTCCCATATAGTTCGGTACTGGTGGATCATGGGATTAATAGCAAAGAGCAATAAAGGGTGGAATCAAGATGAGAAAATAAAGGAGGATGAACTACATGGATGTAAATCCACAATATATGAAAAAAAGTTCAGGATTTGGAAGTGCAGAGGGAAAAAAAATATTGCTGGACGGCTTCTTTAAAACATAACCCAAAAACAAGAATGAAAAATTAAATATTAAATGAAAACAGCATAGTGTTTGTAAAAATGTACAAGATTTTGCTTTCAATTTTTTTTTCACCAGGATGTGCTGTGAAATTGGATGCTGGCCCATTTTTTTTTCTACCGCTTTCCTTCATGTTGCGTTCACCCGCTACATATAATTCAACAAAGTTATAAAGTAGAAGTGGCAGAGCCGGTGGTTGGGAAAAAATGTAAATGGATTTAATCTGAAGTTCTCTGTCATGTTCACCGATGTATAACCTGTTCTGGAGAGGAAGAACAACATGTTACATCAGACAATTTGTCCGCACAACACTAAAGTGGCGTAGACCTAATAAAGCTCAGCGTTGGATGACGCCGCCGCCGCTCCAGCGCATCATACAGATTGCTTATGTTATAGCAGGTAAATGTAACCAATGCTGGCTCGTGTCATGGAGGAGGCTGAACGCCCAGTCCAGGCAGGGGTGACGCAGACAGTTGCCTTGCCTGCCTTTCAATGGTCGAACACGACATAAACTCCTCTTTTCGGAGCAATGAGAACCTTGGTCATCAACACAGGTTAATTTACAGATAAGTTTTAATATTTAATTCCCCCAAAAATACAGATATGTTTCTTTATTTTTTTTCTTATATTTCCTTCACTGACAGCTCTGTTTTCCAGTAACTGGAGCAATAATTATTTATATATATTTTTTGTATTCTTTTTAATATTTTTTAATATTTTTTTTGTTGTTGTTCAGAAAGCACAGATGTAATTTACAGTCTCCGCACCGATAGAAATTACATTTGACTAAAAGGGATTTCAATTACGGCCGTTCCGTAAACGCATTACAGCAAACAAATCAAAGTCCTCTCTTCGGTCATCACCTGAAGACATCGAGGTCTAACAAAAAAAAGCACTCAGCAGTAAAAAATGAAAAAAAAAAAAAATTGCCATAATAACGGTGGGGTGCGGAGCAGTAGAAATACGGATTCTTGTATAACGGCCACACATTTCAGATCCCATTGAACTTCTCTGTGCTAATCAAATGGGAAAACTTTTAAAGGTCATTTCGGGTTTTAAACACAAAGCGAAATGTTGCAGGAAAATGATTTGGTGCCGGATAGATTGTGTCCATTTAAAAGCCATTGACAATCGGGCGGCCTGTGGTGCAGCAATGCCGGAGATCATCAGATGCACATTAGGCTCTGCTGAAGTGACACTAAATATCTGATAGTATAAAAGTTCTGCCATAGAAATGTAAGATGATCTCATGAGACTGTGCAGCTGTGAATCCTGCTATTTGGTTGCATACCCGTCAGTCTGTGACCCTCCACAAGACCTGCATACTTCTCTCCTGAAATATGATGTGCAGCTGTGCATCCTGCTTTTGGACCACATGCCTGTCAGTCTGTGACCCTCAACATGACCTTCGCACTCTCATCTGAAATACTCTGTGCTGCGGTGCTCATTTTGATCCAGTGCACGTTTCCCAGTTCAATTCAGGCTGAACAACTGACAAGGACACGGGCATTCGGAAGCCATTTTTGTAAAATACAGATTCCCATTAAAATCAGTAGGATTCGTCCGAAGTGTTGACTGAAGCAAGAATTGTGCGACACCTGAACAAGCGACATTGATTCTCGCTCTGCGCGAGGGCCCTGGCTGTGAGGATCTCGCCTTCCAGAAATGAATATTTCAGTAATTGTGCTTGGAACATTCGGCAGCGATTTCTCCCTACTGGAATCTTCTCTCCTCTCTTGTTCTCGATAAATAACATAAATATTCAATTTCTTGATTGAAGTTTGGATATTGTGCGGCCTCCTGGGAAATGTGTTTGCGCTGCCAATTTCAGCAGGGGAGACAAATTGATTATTTAGGCCGAGTGCAGAGCAGCACATTGCACAGACATTGCTGCTCAAGTCAAATCTGAAGAACATCCCAAAGTTCTCCGGAATTAATAGTTTCCAAGGTAAGAGAAAGTCTCGAGTCGCTGCTGCCATCTTCCACGGTGATAAGAGGAACCTACCAGTAATACAGCGTTAATGCCGCTCTATACCCAAAGGGGAAATGAAACCTCTTCCTAAACGGAAAGACAGGTGATATTTTAACTTTTTCATCTTAAACCAGTCATTGTAAGCAGGAGCGTATTAGGGGAAGGCAGGTCGGGCATTTTCCCACCGCGCAGCCGGCAGGGGAGCTCCATCGGGCCGCCTGATGAGGCCGTCTGAAGTGTCTCCTCCTGGCGGCTGCATTTTGCTTCTCCCCCATAGGAGGAGTCGGCAATTCTCTGAGCTGGCTGTGAGCTTGACAAGGTTGAGAAAGTGCTGCGCCGGCTCCCAGCAATCAATTGTGCTCACGTCTTTCATGGTCTTCCCGGTCAGCATCGTGTTTAGATGATCGAGTGATCTGCTGACCATGTTCAGACATTCAGTATTTTACATCAGTATTTGTAAGCCAAAATCAGGAGTGGAACAATCACAGGAAAAGTATAATAGAAACATATGCACCACTTCTGTATTTCTCACCCACTCCTGGTTACATTACATTGCTGCTCCTGTACTGATCCTGAGTTACATCCTGTATTATACTCCAGAGCTGCACTCACTATTCTGCTGGTGCAATCACTGTGTACATACATTACATTACTGATCCTGAGTTACATCCTGTATTATACTCCAGAGCTGCACTCACTATTCTGCTGGTGCAGTCACTGTGTACATACATTACATTACTGATCCTGAGTTACATCCTGTATTATACCCCAGAGCTGCACTCACTATTCTGCTGGTGCAATCACTGTGTACATACATTACATTACTGATCCCGAGTTACATCCTGTATTATACCCCAGAGCTGCACTCACTATTCTGCTGGTGCAATCACTGTGTACATACATTACATTACTGATCCTGAGTTACATCCTGTATTATACCCCAGAGCTGCACTCACTATTCTGCTGGTGCAATCACTGTGTACATACAGGATGTAACTCGGGATCAGTAATGTAATGTATGTACACAGTGATTGCACCAGCAGAATAGTGAGTGCAGCTCTGGGGTATAATACAGGATGTAACTCAGGATCAGTAATGTAATGTATGTACACAGTGATTGCACCAGCAGAATAGTGAGTGCAGCTCTGGGGTATAATACAGGATGTAACTCGGGATCAGTAATGTAATGTATTATACCCCAGAGCTGCACTCACTATTCTGCTGGTGCAGTCACTGTGTACATACATTACATTACTGATCCTGAGTTACATCCTGTATTATACTCCAGAGCTGCACGCACTATTCTGCTGGTGCAGTCACTGTGTACATACATTACATTACTGATCCTGAGTTACATCCTGTATTATACCCCAGAGCTGCACTCACTATTCTGCTGGTGCAATCACTGTGTACATACATTACATTACTGATCCTGAGTTACATCCTGTATTATACCCCAGAGCTGCACTCACTATTCTGCTGGTGCAGTCACTGTGTACATACATTACATTACTGATCCTGAGTTACATCCTGTATTATACTCCAGAGCTGCACTCACTATTCTGCTGGTGCAGTCACTGTGTACATACATTACATTACTGACAGGGCCGGACTGGCCATCTGGCAATTCTGGCAAATGCCAGAAGGGCCTGTCTGGTTGTGGACTGCTTTGTCTGCTATGTTGTTAGCAGAATCGGTGTTCTCAAGACACCCATATTGTTAAAAGTTGTGACGGAGCACAAAGTCGCTGACTCCATCACTTATCCCAGCAGGCCACGGGTATCATTAGAAATATTGGCCTTGTAGTAAATCTTGCTTTCTTCAATCCTGGGTAATATTAGTAATATATCAACATCTGGTGCTCCGGGGCGAAGTCGGTGTGGGCCTGTGTGATTTTAAATGCCAGGGCTGAATTTCTGTCCCTGTCCATACCTAATTACTGATCCTGTACTCCATCCTGAGTTACATCCTGTATTATTTTTTAAGTTCAGCTCTGAGGTCAACTGAAGGAAAAGCTGGATATGCTCTGCAGTTTGGGGGGATATTTAGTTTTGCTTGCTCTGGTTTGCACTTTATAGTTATTTGACATTTTTCTCTGAACTGTTGATATCTTCCCTGTCAGTGAAAAGGTTCATCTTTAGGGCGGTTTGTGCTGCAATGTTCCGTGATGCTGGGATTACATGGACGCTTCCCAGCTATCTCCTTATTACCATTCAGAAAGTCAATGTGTTTGCAAATTAGGTTTCCAACAAGCTGCATCCCCTGATGCAGGAACATGGACGAAGGATAGACGGTATTTATGCACCTGGGGAGAGGGATTTAGAGAAGTTGGAAAAGTTAGAAGAAAATATACTGGTGCAAAGTGAGAAAAGTTCTTTTGATTTCAGAATGGATTCATCATTTACAATGTTAATGAGCTTGGTACATCGCTCTTATCTTGTATTACATTCTCCAGTCACATCCAGAGCTGCATTCAAAATTCTGCTGTCACATTATAGCAGAATCATTTTGATAACTGTCATGCAAAGCATAGGGCTCCATATGACTGGAGAACTGCATTTTTCCCTGTAGTAAACCATTGTAGAGCTTTCATGGTTGTCCTACAGTTTGCTATGACTCAGGAATAACTCCCCATTATGGCTCACTTGGTTAGGTTAAACCTAAGTGATCAGTCTGGGTGAGCAGCATGGACTGGAGGTGAAGATGCAGCGGAAATTAACTTTTCTGATGGCGAGTCAATAAGCATGGACCAAACAGCAGGAACTGCAGGATGGCAAATGGCAGAGTTTGAAGCACTAAGTATAGCAGTGCCAAATGTTCGGATAGCACAGCAGCAGCAGAGATGTATAGGCCAGGTGGTATCTTGCACCAGGAGTATTGTTATACAAAGATACAGCAGAGTTGTGTAGTGTGGGTAGCACCAGGATAGTTGTGACAAGTTAATTATTCTGCAGTTTGACACAGCAGAATTGAGAATGCGATTGTAACAGGTTAAGTGTTATCAGGTACCTTGATTGCAGAGACAAATGTGTGCACAACACAAAGATTAGTTGAGAGGAGTAAGCTATGTAGAATCTTGGTTCAGTAGCGTTGTAGTTGTGGATGACAGAAAAACAGGAGTAACAAAGGCGATAGTTTTACACCTGGTTGGAACTAAGCAAGAAATGTATACTACCTGAATACTCAGGCTGACAGTAACCACCTGAGCCGACCATAAAAGACCTTGAATAATGACAGAAGACTATGCCACATACCTGGCACTGGGACTTAACACCACGGCTACCTTTACAGCCCATATAGTCTCTCTGGTGGGGAAAGAGTTGACCTGGTGAGACTGCCCCCTTTAATATCTGCAGAAAACATAAATCTTACCAGCTCCGCACAATAGATGACACCACACAACAACAGTGGTCAGTGTTTAGTTTGCCTTGATAATCAGCTCCTTCTTGGCATAGTACATGGATCTCTGATGAATGACCCCCTGCTGCTAGTTAAAATGAAACTGTGTAATGAGTATTGGATTTCAGTTTATCCTAAAATGTGAATCAGCGACTCAGCCGTCAGCGTTAATTCATTAGCATTTATAAATAGGCGAGTTTAATGAGGAACACTCAATCCTTTCTCTCCTTTTGCCGCATGTTTTCATATTTGTTATTTAATGTGAATGTTTCAGACATTATAGACCAGAACCAAATCACTTTATCTTCCAGCGATCTCGATACTTTGTGAGTTAGAAACTTTGTTTCACATCACGATACAGAGTTTCTCTTGAGAATCTATAGACAGTAGATGAAACTTTCTAAGGGCGAGAAGCCCAGAATGGAGAACACAGGAGCTGAAGAGGTAACTTTTTCATTAATCCAGATCCTACTTTGTTTTATCTGATCTTCTTCTATTGATTTTTGGAAATTCTGTTTTATAAGATAATTCTGCTTTGGAAAAAAAACGATATTTAACCCTGCTGTTCTGTTGGTCAAAAATGACCGACTTTGAACTTCAATATTCTTTAAAATATTCAAGATGCGGCTCTGAAACCCGTGGCCGACCGACCCATCCTCATTTAAGTCAATCAACCACAAGTTTCAGAACCGCATCTTGAACACCCCAAAAAATACCAAAGTTCAAAATAGGTCTCCCCAGACCGAACAGAACAGCAGGGTTAAAGGGAACCAACTGTTCAGCGGGTTTTTTTTTTTTACACAGAGGAGTAGTGGTATGGCTAGGTAGAGGCTTATTCCCCAATAAAAATTCTACTTTTTTTGTACCAGTCATAAGAAATCTAACATAGAATTCATATGCAAATCAGGCTGAAGGTGCACAGGGGGCGTATCAATGCACTTAGACTGCTCCTTTCCTGTTCCCAGTGCACTTCATACTACCCAAAAAATAGATAGTGGACATAATGCAAATTGTTCTTCCCAATGAAAATAACAGTGCCCCACTAGCATCAAGCGGTGCAGACCGGATCTGGTCTTCTGACCATGCCTGGACTTTGCAACACTTTATTATGGGCAACTTTGCATATTACCGTACTTTCCCATGATATTTGCCTTAAAAAATAAGTTTCCATGTTGAGTTGGGTCTCTTCAGTGACTCTGATTGTTGTCTAAGGCCTCTTTCACACTTCAGTTGTTTGGCGTCAGTCACTACCGACATAGTGACGGATTGACGGATCCGTCACAGTTGTTGAGAAAACGGTTCTAACGGATCCGTTTTTTTGACGGATCCATTACTTGGGGGTTGTCTGGGAAAAGTATCTACTTTTTGGAGCATGCGCAATTGAAAAAACGGATTGGGGCGACGGATCCGCCGAAAAAACGGTTGTGGCGGATCCGTCGCCCATAGGCGGCCATTCTATGGAATGGTGGACGCGACGGATCCGTCGCGATCCGCCATTTCGGCGTTGACAAAAAACATTTCAATGTCCGTCTATTTTCAGAAAACGTCCGCCAAATTTCGACGGATCCGTCGCATGGCGGATGGAACGGACGACCATCCGTCACAATCCGTCGCTAATGCAAGTCTATGGGAAAATAACGGATCCGTCAAAAAAAATTGACGGATCCGTTATTTGAGGAAAATGGCGGTTTTAGACTGATTCCAAACAACTGAAGTGTGAAAGAGGCCTAAGGCATCTCAATCAGCAATCTAGAACTTTGCCCTGTACTGATGAGGGGCAATAAACCTGAAACAATGTCTGTGGTTTAGCTTTTATTAGCTTCTTTACATATTCATCGAAGAGGGGTGTACAATTATAAGGTTGACCCTGTATCAGAAGTAAGGGTCCCATTGTAATTTTTGCAATATGGCTTTCACTTTTTGCTGTGTTCACAACTCAAAAACTTGAGTTATCATGCTGTCAACGATATGTGACCCTCGAAGGAAAGTCTGCTGCATTATCCAAAGCATCAATAACACCCCCACAACCCAATGCTGACTGAATAACACGAAACCTATTCCCAGCCAGTGTTTGTGACAGCAGATGAATGACAAAGACTTCATAAAACTTGGATTGTATTTCTCAGGAGCAGAATTGTCCTATGACATTGGTCGTCCTTCACAGACAAGCTCTCCCCCGTCTGGAGATCAAAGCTCCCGGAACACAGATTCTATGATTAATGTTAGAACAGAGGGGAGGGAAAAGGTCGATGTTCCCAGTCATCTGATGCAATTTTCACAGCACCCTGAGCAAGCCACCGGTCAGAATGGACTTGTCACTTATAAAAAGGTTTATTCTGGAGGAATTTGTATATAAATATAGAAATAGTTTCAGAATTAAAGGGAACGTCCATCTGTCAATAAAGGAATAGTTGCAGTGAACCGGAGGTCCGATTAAAGGTCATAAGGGTTTATTATAAGGGAAACTATATTATAGGACAAGACATATCTGTGTTATACCAGTACACAGTACGTGCAAGCCTCATAAGGGACACCAGGTCCATGGCGGGGTTAGACTTCTCATGGAGACAGTTATAAAATAAAAAGTTCATAAATCTCAATCTTCATCTAACTAATGTGAATGATATGTCTTAAATGGCTCCTGAGGTTGCAACTTGTTTATTGCAGGCCAGACTGCGGTGTGGGGACCAAGGTATCACCTGTGGTTCACCCTTAGGCCCTGCAAGGATGCATGGCGTTTCCTGAAATAGAATACAAAGAACCCTACCCCCAGAATAGTCCCCAGTTCACCACACTTGTATATACAGGAGATAAAACAAGATACACCAATCACAATAGAAGATGCCACAGTTCACCTCCTCCCCCTCCTGTACAATGACTGATAACATCTCTATATACAGTAGATAACACAGGATCCACCATTCACAATAGGTGATGTCACAGCTCACCACCTCCTCCTGTACAATGACTGATAACACCTCTATATACAGTAGATAACACAGGACCCACCATTCACAATAGGTGATGTCACAGCTCACCTACCCCTCCTGTACAATGACTGATGACACCTATATATACAGTAGATAACTGTTATGATCTGGTGGCCTAGGAGCAGCATGAGACGTACTCTGGAGAAGGTGGTACCTGTACTGACCGCAGACCCTGAACTTAGCACCGCAACTAGAAGTAGCCGTGGGATGTACCTAACACTCCCTAGACACCTCGACACAGCCTAAGAACTAACTTCCCCTAAAGATAGAAACGGGAAAACTATCTTGCCTCAGAGAAAATCCCCAAAGGATAGACAGCCCCCCACAAATATTGACTGTGAGAGGAGAGGGAAATGACATACGCAGACTGAAATCAGGATTTAGCAAAGGAGGCCATTCTAGCTAAAAAGAAAGAATAGGACAGAGTACTATGCGGTCAGTATTAAAACACTAGAAAATATCCACCACAGAAAATACAAATCTCCACATCTGACTAAAGACATGGAGGGTATATCTGCATCTCCAGAGACACAGCTTGGCTGCAAAAAATCCTTCACAGACAAAGCTGGACAAGACAAAACATGAAAATGCACTGAACAATAAGGTCCACAGCATGTGGACAGCAAAAACAAAGCCAGAACTTATCTTTGTTGAAAAGATCAGCAAAACAGGAGAGACCAGGTATGGATGTGAATCCTCCAAAAACAATGGACAACTGGCACTGACTAAAGGATCAAGCAAGACTAAATAGCCCAGTCCAAATTGCAATAAGTGGACACACCTGATAAATGCTGCGATCCAAAGACAGCAGCACTACCACTCATAACCACCGGAGGGAACCCAAGAGCAGAATTCACAACAGATAACACAGGATCCATCATTCACAATAGGTGATGTCACAGCTCTCCTCCTGTACAATGACTGATAACACCTCTATATACAGTAGATAACACAGGATCCACCATTCACAATAGGTGATGTCACAGCTCACCTCCTCATCCTGTACAATGCCTGATAACACCTCTATATACAGTAGATAACACAGGATCAACCATTCACAATATGTGATGTCACAGCTCACCTCCCCCTCCTGTACAATGACTGATAACACCTATATATACAGTAGATAACACAGGATCCACCATTCACAATAGGTGATGTCACAGCTCACCTCCTCCTCCTGTACAATGACTGATAACTTCTCTATATACAGTAGATAACACAGGATCAACCATTCACAATAGGTGATGTCACAGCTCACCTCCTCATCCTGTACAATGACTGATAACATCTTTATATACAGTATATATACAGGATCCACCATTCACAATAGGTGATGTCACAGCTCACCTCCCCCTCCTGTACAATGACTGATAACACCTCTATATACAGTAGATAACACAGGATCGACCATTCACAATAGGTGATGTCACAGCTCACCTCATGCGGTAACCCTTTATCCCCCTAGAATCCAAAGGTAAATTTAATCTTATCCCATTACCACCTCAGACCACAGTTGATATCACTGTTAACCCCTACTGGATACTCCCTATTAATCACTCTAGCCCACCAGGAATAATATCAATGGTGCATAAGTGACAATAAATTAACATTTATGAAGAAAGTTTTTGAAGTCAGAAAGAGAATAATTCGGGGGGCATCTTGCTGTTTCTACCGTGGACATCATACTTTTTTACCACCCTGCACCTTTAATAAAACATCGTATGATGTATATACCTTTCTATGAAGTCTCCATTTCTTAGTTAAACTTTTCTGTGACAAAAAAAAGGACGGAAAGTAACAATCCCCTTGTATCAGTACAGAAAGCACCATGTCACCATGCCGGAGCTGCCACGTACCATCTGTACCGCCACGTACCGCCGCCTGCAGCAAGGCTCAGACACAATGACTATGCCTAACCTTCCACTACTGAAACAAATTACAAGTCAATTTACTTTCCCCGGGGCTGTAATGCGTCCGGCACAGATCACATTCTCCGCTTACTTGCTTAAATCTGCGCAGGTTAAGGGAGCAATCAAATAATGGGATTGAATTGGAAAGAAATATAAATAATCTTCCGTCTTTAGAGCTGTAAATTAGCTGCGAGACGCATCGTAGGGAACATCTGAGATTTCATTGTCACCAAGACGTTCCGGGTTATGGGTGACTTATTGCTAGAGAGGCTTTTTGAAAAGTAAAAAATGCGATTTTTGCTTATAAGTATCTTTTTTTTTTTTTTGCTTCAGTTTCTTGCATAAAAATGAAAAATCATGAAAAAAGGTGAAGTGGCTGCGAATCAGCAATGTCGTCTGCCTCTAATTATGTCGACACAACCACACCAGCACTACAGGGCGATATTTAAAGGGAAGTGCCTAAAAGTACAAACAGCATTGCGTCTCTTCTGGGCTATGGACCGCACATCAGTTACAATCATTTACATCCCCAAACCTCCCAATATCGGAAAAGACTGTTCAGAGAGAAGAAAACAGCGGAGAATAAGGGTGGGGTGGCGCTGGATCAACCTAGGACCATGATGAGATGACCAAACAGAGGACAGAACTCTGTAAAAAAAATAATAGTCTTCTTTATTTATTGATAATAATAGTACAACACGATTCTACTTTGTAACTGGGCCTTCATCAGGTATATTACATAATGGAGTGGAATATGTAATCCCCTTACATAGATTACTGCAGAATGTTCTGCTTGTAAACTATTCCTGATGAAAACCCCATTTATTGATATAAGTAATACAACGCGTTTCTACTTCGGAACTGGGTCTTCATCGGGTATAGTATGAAATAAAGTGGAACGTGTTCTCCACTTTCTTACATTACTGTGAAATGTTCTGCTTGTAAACTATTCCTGATGAAGACCCAATTCTGGAGTAGAAACGTGTTGTTCTAAGGCTATCAATTAAGCAGTAGATTACTATTGTTATTGGAAAGTTCTATTCTACGTTCAGCCATAATATCCTAGTCCTGAAAAGATCAAGTGTAGTTCCAAAAGTGATTGCCTGCTGTCTCTTAACCCACAGTGTCCATTTTGAGGCAAATGTATAAAAGCCCTGTCACAATTTCCCAGCCAAAAATCCAAAAATGGGACATTAAAAGGATGTGATACTAATTAGCTCAGGATCCTCCCTGGCTTCACCTCTTTTTCAATCCTTTAGTAGCAGATTGTTGTCTTATCTCCAGGATCTAGGCAGATGGTCTGTATAAAATGCACCAAAGCTCCTGCAGAACCTCATTTTAAAGTAAGGTCTTCACGTAAATTAAACTCATGTTAGGTTTCCACCCCCACACAAAGATATTCCGCAGAAGCTGAAAAGTTTGGGTTTTATTACTGATACAATCTTCTTGGTGATGATAGCGATCCAAGGACGATGTCAAGGAGGAGTATTGACTGACGTTGTCCTCAAAGCTTGCAATCTATGTCTGCCCAGTGTCTGGTGACTCAACCATTGCTGCAGTTCGTGTTCCTTTAATATCCGAGAAGCCATTGTTATAGTTTGTCAGTTTTTTTCTTTGCCGCCATGACAATTGCCTTAAAATACCACAGGAGGGGCTCGTTATGTTGGGCCTGACATAGGGCAGTGTGTGCTCTTTACGATACCGGCGGACACTCATCCCAGTAAATGTCTCCGGTAATTACTCTCTCCGGCTTTCTCATAGGTCACTATTTTCTTTACCAAAAGAACCTGAATGCAACTCAGAAGTGCAGCGCGGCCTTCATCACCGCCTCTCCAGGAGACATCATGGGGGTAAAGAGAAACTGCTCACCTCAAAGTCCCCGGAGCTGAAATCCGTGTAACTTTGTGTCCTGCCCCAATTTATAAATGATACAACATGGTACATGAAATATTCAGCAGAGGTCAGACCCTGACAGCAGCCGGCACGGCATGGACCGCAGAAACCCACACAGCCCAGCACTATAAGGAAAGGTTTACGAAAATGCCCAGGTTATACCAGCTTTACATACATAATTACAGTTGTGCGCAAAAGTTTACATACCCCGGCAGAATTTTTGCTTTCTTAGCCTTTTTTCAGAGAATATGAATGATAGCACCAAAACTTTTTCTCCACTCATGGTTAGTGGTTGGGTGAAGCCATTTATTGTCAAACTACTGTGTTTTCTCTTTTTAAATCATAATGACAACCCAAAACATCCAAATGACCCTGATCAAATGTTCACATACCCCATTTCTTAATACCATGTATTGCCCCCCTCTAACATCAATGACAGCTTGAAGTCTTTTGTGGTAATTGTGGATGAGGTTCTTTATTTTCTCAGATAGTAAAGCTGTCCACTCTTCTTGGCAAAAAAGCCTCCAGTTACTGTAAATTCCAGGGCTGTCTAGCATGAACTGCGCGCTTGAGATCTTCCCAGAGTGGCTCAATGATATTGAGGTCAGGAGACTGAGATGGCCACTCCAGAACCTTCACTTTGTTCTGCTGTAGCCAATGACCGGTCGACTTGGCTTTGTGTTTTGGATTGTTGTCATGTTGGAACATCCAAGTACGTCCCATGTGCAATGAAACCAAATTACAAAAATTATTTTTGGCCCAATTAAATGCACTAAGCGAGAAAAATAATTTACTGCCAAAAAGTGGACAACCCCTTAATGAATGTCTTTTACATGGGAATTAGCATTGGAGCTGAAAATGTGCTGATTTCCTGACTTTTCCATTAGGAGAGAATCTGTTACATTGCTCATGTATTAAACCAAATGCTACAATCTGAACGTGGATCACGAAATGGGAGTAAATGACTACAAGGATGGGGGCGTTAAGGGACATTGTTAGCACCACGCTGGATCCCTGCTCTGACAGGCAGGGTCTTCGGCGTGTCTCTTTACTCACCCATGCTGCAGACAGTTCTTCCCTTCCCCATGCTCTGCATGCTTCTATTACTAGGAACGCTAGCTGCCGGGAGCATCGCTGCGCGGGACGCCAGTAGGTGAGAATACTGCCATTTTTTTTTTTAACCTTATTTGTGTTGTGTATGTGCAGCGCCCCAGGGTCCTGGTCGTTGCAGTAATATCGCTCTCCTCTAGGGGGGAATGATGTTACATTTGGAGGCAATAAAGGATATCTCTTTACCAGGTACCACAAACATACAACACATTTCACACTCCAGTCCACCAGAGGGAGCTATGCTATTTATTAGGGCACTCTTCACACTTAGGTAAAACTGATGGCCTGGAGAGGAAGTTAGGCAGTTGCTGGCTGAGCTTCGGCTCAGGTAGTTGGTGCCTGACAGGGGTAGGATCCTGTCAGAGGCCTAGACAGAAGGTCACGGAGCTGCGCCTGCCCCACGTGCGGCAGTTCCTAAGAAAATACACAAACAGAGAACTGTATTGTAGAGAGTGAGAAAGAAGTCATAGTAAAAAGGGGGGAAACCAGAAGGAGTTCTGCCCTGCACAGGCTGCCTTCTTCTGAGGTGCAGGATCCGGTAGCCGAAACACTGAGGGAGCAACAGTCCTTTATGCCTTGCTCCAGAGACTGGCAGGACAGCTAATTGCAAGTTACTGATCCGCCCCACACCCAGGAGGCAAGGTGGCACCCACGAGAGGCCGGGGCATGATAGAGTCCCTGTAAAAAGCCTCAGGCCACCGGTCATACGGGTTGTCCCATCCATCTGGGGGACAGAGAGAGACATAACATCTACAACATCTGTGAGGACCTTATGAGAGGCTCAGCAGTAAGGTACTACAGCACCAAGGTGCTAGAGGAAGGCTACTGATTTCTATCTGGACAAGGGGACTCTTGATTTGCCTCCAAACCGGCCGGACTCTGCTTGCCCTGTGATCTGGTGCTCTGGACTGTGGATGCTGAAGCCTTCAGTAAAAAGGTAAAGAGACTGCAACCTTGTGTCCTCGTTCTTCACTGCGCCTCACACCATCCACCATCTACACACTGGGAATCCCTGGGGACATACTTCACCTGTGGGAAGGTATACCATCTAGCTGCCATAACGTCACCCCAGCGGACCCCTTAAAGCAGCGTCGGTGACCCTGACCGAATACCACAGGTGGCGTCACGAACATTTCCCCTTTAAAGACCTTTCCCTTTTACACGGATGTCCCTAGGGCCACGGACCGGGTCAGCCACCGTGACATCCCCCTGCGAACTGAAGGACCCGGTACAGAGTACCCCTTGCCCTTGGGGGCACTCCAAACTTTGGCATCACGAACAGGATCTACTTAAGCCTGAAAATCAGGTCATGTGTGCCTAAGAACTGTGCCAGAATCGTGCTTGAACTGTGATTTGCTAAAGGACTGTGTATTGCAAAAGACCGCCAAAACCGCCATGCGGAGTGCAGGAGGAGTGGGGTGTGTCATCGTGGGTGTAGCCTGGAAGAAAGGAGCGAAAATGGAGCCAGCCCCTCACAGATACTATGTCAGAAAAATATGCCCATCAACCAAGGAATCCGCTTCCTGGTCTGGGATGGTGGAGGAAGAAGGAACCGCCCTCCAGAAGAGGAGGAGGGGGGAACACCCGCAGTGCTGTCCACCAATCAGAAGCCGAAGAGGCCCCGCCACCATGTATGAACCCAGAGGTTTTCGGTGCGGAAGTCGAGGAGCTGTGCCACCAACTCCGGAAATACTTGTACCACGCAGCTGCCAGCGTCCAGGAGCAGCAGCGCAGCCAGCCGACGGAGCCGCCACCTGCAGTGGAGGAGACCGGCACTGGAGACGCCACGGCGGCAGGTAAGCAACCCGAACCTGCCCCGGCCACTGACGAGACCCTCCTAGTGCCCATCGACTCCCTGCCATCGCCACCTAGAGACTCGGAGTCATTATCACCGGCGGCTCCACATTGCCCAACACCGCCCTCACCTGGCCCGGTGAGAGAAACAACAGCAGCTGCTCCTGAAAGCGCACCTGTCATTCTGTGCTCTAGATGTGCTGGTGCCCTGGTGGCGCAAAGAACTGTGAGCACACAGACTCCAATACAGAGTGCAGATGCTCTATATGTGATGCCGGGCGGTCGCTCATATCCAAGAGGATGGCCCCCACCAGTGCTAGCGCCAGAACTGTTTCATTAATCAAGAAATCTGAAAAGACTGTATATAGTTTCTAAACTTTCTTTTGCTATTTTTCCAAGTTTAAACCAGTCCAGAGTTATTTCTTAAAGGGGTCCCACGTTTAAAGGGATCCTTAGTTTGCACAAGTTACGTTCCATTTAAAGAACACTTAAGTCATGGACAGTGAATGGTTCACAAACTGTCTTGTAAATAATTTACACCTTCTTAAAGGTGCTTTCTACTGGTTTTACAACGGAGGCTTTTACAGAGACTGCCTCCAATGGAGACTGCTACTAATCTCATTGTAAGAACTGCTTTGTTTTTCAGACCTGAAGAAAAACCCGTTCCTGTGGCAGAATTCCGGGTCAGGATACATGTCTTGTAGCCCGCCCAAACCAACGTTGGGGGTTCGTAACGGGTCCCTCGCTTCACGTCACTTTTGTTGTTAAATTGACTTGATTGTTGAAGTGATTGATACTTTGCACTAACTCAGAAAAGACTTGAGTAAGGGAATGTTTCATTATTGCACTTTGCTAGCTTAAAGTTGAAGATTGGAATTGTGTTTTACATAGCCGATAGTATGTAGCTAATATTATAAGAGTTGAAGTTAGATAGTCTGATATGATGTACTTTGAATAAATTGACGGAAAATGCAGTAAGCCCATGGGGGTTGATAGACTGTTCTGCACCTAAATAGAGAGAATAGTTGTTTTGCACTTGAAGAAGAATAACTGTAATAAAGTATTGATTTGCACTTTGAAGTTCTACGGTAGTATACCCTTAGAGGATACTTGCAATTAATAGATAGTATACCTGTATGGGTAATTGCATTTCTTAGTTAGTTAAAATACTGTTTTGCTAAATTGTTCCCATAATGTAAATATGTTTTGTTTGCAACGTTCAAGCGTCCTCACCTCCCATAAAGGGAAGCAACAGTTAAATCAACTTATTTAGTAGCATTTAAAAAATTGCATGTCTTTTTGCTAATGTATTGTTGTTTACTTTTCCCAGTCCCAGAGTACTGGATTTTTCTACCCGGTGGGAGGGGTTTGGGGGGGGTGCAGCATCCCAGGGTCCTGGTCGTTGCAGTAATATCGTTCTCCTCTAGGGGGGAGTGATGTTATGTTTGGAGGCAATAAAGGAGATCTCTTTACCAGGTACCACAAACATACAACACATTTCATACTCCAGTCCACCAGGGGGAGCTATGCTCCTTTTTATTAGGGCACTCTTCACACTTAGGTAAAACTGGTGGCCTGGAGAGGAAGTTAGGCAGTTGCTGGCTGAGCTTCGGCTCAGGTAGTTGGTCCCTGACAGGGGTGGGATCCTGTCAGAGGCCCAGACAGAAGGTCACGGAGCTGCGCCTGCCCCATGTGCGGCAGTTCCTAAGAAAGGACACAAACAGAGAACTGTATTGTAGAGAGTGAGAAAGAAGTCATAGCAAAAGGAGTGGAAACCAGAAGGCGTTCTGCCATGCACAGGCTGCCTCCTTCTGAGGCGCAGGATCTGGTAGCCGGAACACTGAGGGAGCAACAGTCCTTTATGCCTTGCTCCAGAGACCGGCAGGACAGCTAATTTCACGTTACTGATCCGCCCCATACCCAGGAGGCAAGGTGGCACCCACGAGAGGCCGGGGCATGATAGAGTCTGTTGTGAATTCTGCTCTTGGGTTCCCTCCAGTGGTTGTTGGTGGGAATGCAGTTGTCTCTGACTCGCAGTCCTGGCCAGGTGTATCGGATAATTACAATTCTGACTGGGATATTTAGGTGTGCTGGATTCATTAGCCCTTGCCAGTTGTCAATGTTTCTTTGGAAGTATTGGTTCTCTGCCTGGCCTCACCTGCTTAGCTGCCAATTTCAGCAAAGATAAGTGTTTTGTTTTTGTATCTGTGGCACACTGTTGTGTGCTTGTTTCAGTTTATTCCTGCTCTGTTTGTAGGATTCACTGGAGTTGCAGATATACGCTCCTACATCTTTAATTAGATATAGGAAGTTTTTGTATATCCTGTTGTGGATTTTTTGAAGGGTTTTAATACTGACCGCACAGAACTCTGTCCTATCCTGTCCTATCTAGCTAGAGTGGCCTCCTGTGCTAAATCCTGTTTTTTCTGCCTGTGTATGTTTTTTCCTCTCCGACTCACCGCCAATATTTGTGGGGGGCTGTCTATCCTTTGGGGATTTTCTCTGAGGCAAGATAGTATTCCGATTTCCATCTTTAGGGGAATTTAGTCCTCCGGCTGTGACGAGGTGTCTAGGTGTGTTAGGTACACTCCACGGCTACTTCTAGTTGCGATGTTAAGTTCAGGGTTGCGATCAGTATAGTGGCCACTTTCTCCAGTGAAAGTTCTCATGCAGCTCCAAGGTCACCGGATCATAACAAGAGTCCCTGTAAAGGGCCTCAGGCCACCGGTCGTACGGGTTGTCCTATCCATCTGGGGGACAGAGATGGAGACATAACATCTACAACATCTGTGAGGACCTTATGAGAGGCTCAGCAATAAGGTACTACAACACCAAGGCGCTAGAGGAAGGCTACTGATTTCCACCTGGATTTGCCTCCAAACTGGCCGGACTCTGCCTGCCCTGTGGTCCGGTGCTCTGGGCTGTGGATGCTGAAGCCTTTAGTAAAAAGGTAAAGAGACTGCACCCTTGTGTCGTCGTTCTTCACTGTGCCTCACACTATCCACCATATACACACTGGGAATCCCTGGGGACATACTTTACCTGTGGGAAGGTATACCATCTAGCTGCCATAACGTCACCCCAGCGGACCCCTTAAAGCAGCGTCGGTCACCCTGACCGAATACCACAGGTGGCGTCACGAACATTTCCCCTTTAAAGACCTTTCCCTTTTACACGGAAGTCCCTAGGGCCACGGACCGGGTCAGCCACCGTGACATCCCCCTGCGAACTGAAGGACCCGGTACAGAGTACCCCTTGCCCTTGGGGGCACTCCAAACTTTGGCATCACGAACAGGATCTACTTAAGCCTGAAAATCAGGCGCTCCATATGCGTTTTCGCAAGACGCATACACAACAGCTGCACATAGCCTCGACGGGTCCGTCAGAATGACGGGCCCAGTGCACACGTTTTCCACAATCTGCACAGGATCCGTCATTTCAATGTCTTGATGGATCCTGTGCAGATTTGGAAGACGGAAGTATGAAAGAAGCCTAATTTCACGCCCCTCCAGGCTCTCCATGGTCCGTGTTCCACAAACCACATCCGTGACAGACATGCACTATCAAGATTAAAAAAATCTGCAGCTGATACCACTATATTGCATGCAGGAGGGCTATAAAAATAACTTTCACCCATGGCCCCCAATTTCTGGTCCCATTAAAGGGGTTGTCGGAAGTAACCAAATACAGCCGCCTTCAATGTGTAGGGCACAAGGTAAAAGAATAGGAACTGTTCTGCAGCACTCAGCAGCGGCCACTACACATTGATTGGAGCTATGTATTTACATCTGGCCACCCCCAGAGCTTATAAAAGCCAGGTGTCGGACCCCCACCCATCTGATATTGATGACCTATCAGTGAGCTCATCTTATGGGGGCAGTCTATACATTCCTGCCCATCACAATGGTAAAATTGGCACTTTGCAGCCTGCAGCGCTCCTCATAACTGGCCATAACTTTTCTTCTGCCAACTCATGTATCCGTTACTGGTAGCACTCAGTAGACAACCTGAGGCTCGGCAATAAAGAAGACCCCTGAGATCCCCTAGAGGTGTTGACAAGCAAGTTGTGAGTGTCATCTTCGCGCTGCTGCGGTCAAAGGCAGCTGCCAGCTTCCATCAGGGAGCCCGGCGCCGGCAGTTGCCTGTCACTGCAGCTTAGAGCTGGCGATGCCGAGACACAAGCAGTCAGCCCCACCGTCAGCGGCGTCCTCGGTGCTGTCACCTCGCCGTCATCGGGCAGCAGTAACCGGCGATATCTATATGTTCTCCCTGCGTCCGTCAATGATCAGTTCTATCTGCTGCTAATTCCGGCTCTAAATCATTAGCGAAGCACAAAATGAATACCATAATTTGGTAAAAAAGAAACATAGAAGGAAAAATTTCTACAATTCTGAAGATACAACTAAAGCTGCTTGTTCTGCACAATAGAGCAGTAATTAATGACATCAGTGACTCCTCACGCTGTTCTACATTTTTGCTCATTGGGAAGTTTCTTTTCTACAACAGACTCAGTACAGTCATCCAACGTAGGGAGGGGTAACAGACCCCTACGGCCGAGCGGTATGTCACTGTATTCAGTAATACTCACGAAAATACACACATTATGAACGCAGCTCTGGAGAATTATTCAGCCTGTACCTCAGCATCAGTGTTGAATGAGAAATACACCAGCAGAATAGTGAGTGCAGCTCTGGAGTATAATACAGGATGTAACTCACGATCAGTACAGGATCAGTAATGTAATGTATGTACACAGTGACTGCACCAGCAGAATAGTGAGTGCAGCTCTGGAGCATAATACAGGATGTAACTCACGATCAGTACAGGATCAGTAATGTAATGTACAGTGGGGCAAAAAAGTATTTAGTCAGTCAGCAATAGTGCAAGTTCCACCACTTAAAAAGATGAGAGGTGTCTGTAATTTACATCATAGGTAGACCTCAACTATGGGAGACAAACTGAGGAAAAAAAAATCCAGAAAATCACATTGTCTGTTTTTTTATCATTTTATTTGCATATTATGGTGGAAAATAAGTATTTGGTCAGAAACAAAATTTCATCTCAATACTTTGTAATATATCCTTTGTTGGCAATGACAGAGGTCAAACGTTTTCTGTAAGTCTTCACAAGGTTGCCACACACTGTTGTTGGTATGTTGGCCCATTCCTCCATGCAGATCTCCTCTAGAGCAGTGATGTTTTTGGCTTTTCGCTTGGCAACACGGACTTTCAACTCCCTCCAAAGG